>NW_015386273.1:141284-158709 GCF_001527695.2 Protobothrops mucrosquamatus | reverse complement strand
ACTTAGATTTTTATACCACTTCATAGTGCTTTATAGCCCTCTCTAAGTTCCACTTCCCCATAAAATCTGGTAGGACAACATAGCGCTTGTTTCATCTCAATATAATTTTAATCCACTTCTTTTCACCATTATTTTTAGCCATACTCATTTTTCTTTAACAGTAACAGATGAAAAATCTCCTGGCTTTCTTTGCTGAGTAACAATTCATCAGCAAGAAAAACGTTTTGACTATTTTTTATACATCACTAGGCTCAAACTGTGATGCCAAAATATATGTCTTTAATCTGAAATGTTTTGCTGTATATATTTTATGTACAATTTAGGTAAGAGAGAGAGGAAGAAAGAGATGATATATAAGAAATATATATTCCCTAGACAGTTGACAGAATCAAGAATAAACATTCAAATTCGATACTGTTATTAAAATAAGCACATGTTTAGCCAACCTAGCTATGAAATTTATGATAATGACCTGGCTAGCCATTCAGTAAATTCTGTTCATTGAGAATGTTATCTCTTGTTCAACTGCAAAATCAGCTAAAAAAAATCAGCTAAGCAATTTGAAATAGCGAGAAGAAAAGAAAAATATTTTTGGTTTGCATAATAAGAAAGCATTGTTCTGATCATGTTTTGAACAATCTCTCCTGCAATGAGGCTGAAAGCTATCCTTATACATCAGAATCACATCTGAATACTTTATCACTTAGTGTTAGGAAATAAAGGTACAAGGTATGCTGGAAACCCATGATGCATAAAGTATTTTCTGTGGAAAAGATAAAAATAATTGCTTATTATAAATTTAGGGTGGTGGCAGGCCACCTCAAGCCCCCCAGATCTTTGCACTCCTTTTCAAAATATGTTGATAAAGGAACCTCAGATGCTAATATGGTTTTCTGCTTTGATTTCTTTTTTTTGTGTGTGGAAAGCAAGTAGGACAGCAGCAGTAGCCTCAAATAACCTTAATACACCTATTTTATTTCTGCTAAAAAAAAGCCTGCTTGATAAACATGTAAAAGGGCAGACTATTCTAACTGCCTCGTTATGCTGAAGTCACTCACTCTTAGCTGCAGCCTTTGATGAGTGAAAAACAAAATACATCCCCAGCCACAGAAATAAGACGGAAGTTAAAATTAGGTTCAAAGAGTAAGAAGCTTTACAGGAAATGTAAATGTGTGTCTGAAAAACTGAATAACAGCCAGTGGCATATGCCTGACAAAGCTCAAAACTCAAGGGATTGTTCTGAAGGCTTTGATAGTGTTTATAAATACCTGGATGGTGGAGAAAGGTGTCTGTTTTATATTAATCTGAATTCCTTGCGTTGATTTAATGCTATGTAGAATGTACTTCAGGCATCCAGAAATTAATGCTTGAAGGACATGGAAAGTTTTAGCGGTTGGTGAAAGGATTACAAGTACTACAACTCGTCTTATTTTTCATGTTCCTATGCATGAGATGTAATTGCCTTTTTTCCAAGACTGTGCACACGTACTTTCTCTTTGTTTAAAATATTTTGCTTGTATTCTGTGCTAAAGTAGTAGTGCAGAATTTGATAGGGAAATGCTTTTTAGGTTCGTCTGTTTTTAACAGAAAAGAAGAAGTAATGGTTTCTTTTAATTGAGTTTTCACTCTATTTGCTACCCAGACTCCATGTTAGGAGGTTGATGGCCATCTAGATTTGATAAAATAAAAATAAAGAAATAAAATCATAACAAGGACATGGAACAACATAATATCGAGAAAAAAAGAGACACACTTTTACCAAGGGTAGCCAAGGAAATTGTGATATTCACCATTAAATTTACATTTATTACAAAAGCCAAGGGTAGGGGGGTATCCAGGGAGGGGGATAGGGTCAAAAAAGATGGTTGCTGCAACTGCACAATGAAAGCCTCGTTCTTTTTTACTTATGCTGTGCACATGACACAGGTTAAACAGGACCAAGGCTTTGATTGTGCAGCTACAGGCACTATTTTTACTTTTTGACCTACCCTGCCGACACTCGCTGACAAAGAGTCTATGAAGGAGAACAGAGGCCTCCATACTTTACTTCTCTTAAAAGGTTACTGCAGATGAAAATATGGATTGCTTTTTTGCTGCAGCTTCTAATATAAAAAGGATCAGTACTGTATAAAGAATGAAGTTAAATTTATGCATAGTTCAGGAAAAAAAGTCTCAGCTCAAAATGAAACCTGCCAGCTCTTTTGGCTTTTTTTTAGCACAAGGACAGTTAACTACAAGGTGCATGCCTCCTGCTCCAAACATCCATTTTTCTGTATTATTTAGATCCTAATAGAGACATCCCCTTTGATCCATTTGAAAGACATGATCTGAAACCAGCTGGTAACCATTAGCTATCAAAGATCATTCAGTAAGGCCTTAGCCCAGTGATGGCGAACTTTTTAGAGATTGAGTGCCCAAACTGCAACCCAAAACCCACTTATGCATCATCAAGGGCCAGGTGGGTGTGGCTCATTGGCTGGGTGTGGCCCATTGGCTGGGCGTGGCCCATTGGCTGGGCGTGGCTGCGGTGGTAACGGCAGACTGGGTGGGACTAAAAAGTTCAATCAATCAATTCCAACTTTGCAAGATCTTTTTTTTTCCCGCAAGAAGTTGAAATTGATTGATTGAACCTTTTTTTTTTTTTGCACACGGTGGCGGAGGCCTAAAGTGAAAAGGTTTTATAAAACCCAGCTGAAGGCCTAGGACTGGGGCGACGGTGCGTGTGCCCACAGAGAGGGCTCTGAGTGCTGCCTCTGGCACCTGTGCCATAGGTTTGCCACCACTGCCTTAGCCCCTGGCACCCACGTTTAGAATACACCTCTTTAGGTATTAGCCAAACAAGACATTAGGGAGAAAAAGCACCTATCCTGCATTACATTCCCATTCAGTGTTTCTCAACCTTGGCAATTTTAAGACAGGTAGACTTCGACTTTCAGAATTTCCCAGCCAGCATACCTGGCTGGGGAATTCTGGGAGTTGAAGCCCACCTATTATGAAATTGCCAAGATTGAATCCTCCCTTGTTGGCTTTCTATGATGTTGATAGTCCTCCCCTACCAACATCATAGAAAGCACCACACAAATTGTAGGACTGACCCTTCAAAAGCATTGTTATTCAGAAGCTAATGAAAGTCTACGCTTTCATGTAACTAAAGCAGCAGGATTGACCCTTAATTCCTACAACCACAGATCAATACTGCAAATGATCTTCCTTACAAGGCATACTACCCTATGAGTCCACGTGAAGAGAATTCATCCCTTTGAGATGAAGGTCCAGAAATAAACATTTAACCATCTCATCAGAAGGAGTCATTAATAATACAAAGGACTTTCTGAGCTTGTTACGCTTGAGCTTACATTTTGTGCCTTGCAGTCTAATTAGGGACTGTGGAAAGTTCTCCAGTTCGTATTCCAGTTGGAACAAAATTGTCAGCGCTGAGGGGAAAAAAATGGATGCAGAAGTGAGCTGCCAGAAACCAGAACCTTTATTTCAGAAGCCAAAGACCATAGTGACGCAGCGTTAGGGTTCTGGGCTAGCTAGGTGACCAGAAGGGTGAGTACAATGAGTTTTATACCTTTTGGGTTATTGAAACTTTTTAATTCACTGAGAGTTTTTTTTTTAAAAAGTCTCCCTTTCCCTTTCTGTCGTGCTTTGGGACGGTTGAAAGGCAAGCCTTTTGACAACTGAGACATGGTGGTATACACTGGCAGAGGCAGCAGAGGAAGAACAGCACCCACAGCTGCTGTGATTACTCTTAGAATGAGAATTTTTAGCCAATGCAAGTTTGATAACTATGAAAAAAGTGTGAATAAGAAGTCAAAAAGTGTTTTTTCGTATCCAATGTTTTGTGCAAGTTCCCTCAGGCACTGCTGGATGTTACTCTGAGAGCTTTCAGTCCAATTGAAGCAACAGAGGCCTTTGAATTCTTCACATCCACGATTATGCCTTAACAGCAGATAATCAATGGCTGCTTGGTTTTCTAGTGTTGCTTCCCTAACCTGCTTCAGCTCTTGATATAAGGCATCTGGGAGGTCAAATGTAAGCTTTTTGCCAATAAACAAGCCAGGCTGCTCAGGCTTCTGGAATTATGTACCACAAGAGCTGGTACCTCTAGTAGGGAGACCGCTAATGCTGCATATTCTGCCTATGTTAACAGTAGAGTCTTTGAATCACAATCTGGGATTAACATTTGGAGGGCTCTCCTTTGTCGCCTCTGCAGTGAAGGCATTACCATAGTCAGCCATCCTAGGGTACATGGCCCTCCTGTTGAATTTGTTAGGAAATAAGAATAAGCCTTTAACCCACATAAGATGTGATGACCCAGGGCCCCGAACGGAGGCAAAGCAATTAGCTGGTCAGAATAATTGTCTGTGTAAGCACTGCCAACGTTCACCCAACAGCCCCCACATATGCTGGCACAAGTTCAATAAAACGGTCAACGGAGTTAAACAGTTCTTTAAAGTAAAACAGATAACAAACAAAGTATGATCTTTTCAATGCCCAGCTTGCCTGTAACCTGCAAACTGCAAAACTGAGGACAGCAAGGAGAACTCAGCAGGAAACAAACTTGATCAAAAATACAAAGAGTCCAGGTACAAGAGCTCACATCACAAGAGTTCACGTTTGTTCCCGGCAAATGCCCCACCCCACAGCGTCTCCTTAAATGCCTACTCCCCAGGTGTGCCTTGTGAAGTAGGGCGTGATGCTCTCCTCCCGAGCAAGTGAGCCTGCCTCCGTTGTTCCCTCCTCCTCTCTGCTCTCCTTAGTCTTGATGGGGAAATTCTTCAGGTTAGTGTTACTGATTATGGCTTGTGGCCTTGATGCCACGCCTAATAGGCATGTTGTGAGAATGTCGTTCCCTGACCTTCCCTCTGCCAGGCAGAAGTTAATCGTATTTAGTACTTCCCGCGCTAAATATTCCCATATGTTCCCCTTTTCTAGTAGGAGGTTAGGTTCTAAAAGTCCTGATACACTGATCATGCATACAATAATACAATACATTTTAACAATATTTCTCTGCTATTTTCTTCACAGTCCTTCCCTCCATTTTCCTTAGTTTCAAGAAGAGTCTTTAGTGTCCACTCCTTGGGCTCAGGGTCCCTTTGGAATTGGTGGTGGTACTTTGGGTGTTGTTGCAGGGTTCGTGCTGTGGTCCAGAACTGCTGGTTTTATGTGAGTCCAGTGAATCCAGGAGTTCTTCTCTGCAGCTTTGATGGCTGTCTATGTGGTCAACAGGATCTGGAAAGGCTCCTTCCACCTAGGTTGTAATGGTGAGGTTCTGGTAAATGACTTTATCCACACCCAATCTCCTGGTTCAAATGGATGAAGGGCTTCTTCCAATGGCAATATTTGAGTTAGGGCACTCTGTCTCCATAAGGTGCGGAGTCTTTGGTGCAGGGCTGCGAGGTAAGCAGAAAGAACCACATCCCCCTTTTCTAGGCTTAGGGAGTGTGGGTCTAGATCTTTCAGGGTGTCTGGTGGGCAACCAAAAAGTAATTCAAATGGGGAAACGCCCATGTCTCATTGGGGCCTAGTTCTGAGATGGGTAGGACTTGGGGCCACAGTAGGTATGTTTCCTGGCAGAGCTTACCCAGAAGAGTCTTGACCTCCCTGTTAGTCCTTTCTGTACCCGCAGAGGAGCTTGGAGAATAGGGTACATGAAGATTCTGGGTGATGACAAGGGCCTGGAACACATGGATAAGGACCTGGGACACAAAGTGTCTTCCTCAGTCCATATCTGGAATGCTAGGCACTCCAAACCTTGGTGCAATATCCTTAAGATGTCTAGCTGTCTCTAGTGCTGTGGCAGGGTGGCAGAGGAAGGCTTCCACCCAGTATGCTAGCTTGTCTCTGCATACTAGGGCATACTGGGTATTCATTTGTAATCCATTTGTAGGTTTTCGAAGGGCTGTTGTGCCCATGGCCTTCCCCCTATATGAATGGCTTTCTTTGAGGTGGCATTGCTGGCCTGGCAGGTTTGGCAGGTTCCTGCTATACGTGTGGCTTCACTGTAAGCCCCTGTGCATACCAGACCCCCCCCCCCCTTATAGCATCTACTATTGCCTGGCTTCCACAGTGGCCTTTGGAATACAGCCTTTTGCATATACGTTGCAGGAGACAATGGGGGACTATGCGTCTCCTGTCTGGAACACGCCAGAATCCTGTATACGCTGCCTCAAATGTCTTCTCCCACTGTTCTGCCTCCCCTTTCTCTAGGAAGTCTTTGTAGGGGACTTCTGTGTCAATTCTTATAGCTGGTGCCACTGTGTTTATGGGAAGGGGTTGGTTTGCAGCTCATTTTGCAGTTAGATCGGCATATTGGTGGCCTTTTATGACTTCTGAGTGGTCCTTCTGGTGTGCCCTATAGTGGACGATGGCTATGGCTGAGGGTAATTGAATAGCTGATAGCAATTTAGAAATTAGTGTTGAGTCAGCGATGGGCTGCCCAGCTGAGATCAAAAATCCCCTTTGCTTCCACAGGGCTCCAATAGCATGGCATGCTCCAAATGCGTACCTCAAGTCTGTGTAAACATTGGTAGACCAGCCCTTCACACCTTCGCATGCTTGGATTAAAGTCACGAGTTCAGCCACCTGAGCGCTACCATATGATCTCGTAAAGAGAGACAACTGCCGCCCCGGATACCCTGATTCCCTCACGTACATATGAGGACCCATCTATGAAGAGCTCGAGGTTGGGGTTCTGCAAAGGGTCGGTTAAGTTGGGTCGGAGTAGTTCTGTATCCTGGATAAGGTGTAAGCCAGTGGTTCTCAACCTTTTTAATGCTGCGACCCCAACCGGTCGTACGTCGGGGACTAAACCGATCGTAAGTTGAGGACTAAACTGGTCGTAAGTTGAGGACTACCCAACCGGTCGTAAGTTGAGGACTTTCCCTGCCCGGGAGCGCCGCGCATGCGTGGTTCCGCCCCCTGCACCGGCCAAGGCATAGCTGGCAAGCAGCAGAGACGGAGCAGGCCGACCACCAGCCGGCCCAGCCCAAGGGAGGTAAGGCACCCGCCGGAAAAGGGGAAAAAATTGGCGGACAAAAAAAATGGCGGACAGTCTTGCTTGGCGACCCCCGTGAAATGGTCGATCGACCCCAAATGGGGTCCCGACCCACAGGTTGAGAACCACTGGTGTAGGCAATCATGTATGTTGTCCCCAGATTACTCTGTTGGTAACAGGGTGGCTGGGTTTCAAGTAGTACAACGTTAAAGGAAATGTGATCTGATGTAAAGAGCTCATTCACCTCCCCGAGCACCAGCAGCTGCCTGTTCAAGAAGTCCATCTGTTGTTAGAAAACTTTGGTGAAACTTGGCTCAGCAGCAATTCTGTGTGGCACATGTTGGATTTTTTTTCAGTTTGGACCGCGAGCAAGTCTCGGATTACATTGCAACAGTCTTCCAGTTTGGTCTTCAGCTCCTGACTCTGGTTGAAATACTCCTCCCATTCGTGCCGCAACTGGCAGTTCTGGCTATGGAGCTGAGCCACCATATTCTTCCTGGAACAGGCAATGTTTGGCCTGCTCCTCCTGAAGGCTGAGCTTCAAGGTCTGGAGCCGCAGCTGGTCATTCATGGCTGCGTTGTGTTCCACCAGGGCAGCAGCTTTGATCCCTTTCCGCAGGAGATGCCCGTTTCGGAGAGCGTGTTGCTGCCTTTTGAAGGGCTCGTAACAACAGCTGGTTATGCAGCAGGTGCAGCTGATTCTGGAGGGTGTGAATCTCGTCGGAAGGAGGAAAACCTCCAAAATGAGTCCAATCGGCGGATCTGCTTGGCAACGATAACGTGTTCAGTTCTCTGCTATGAACATTGGCCCCGTGTTGAAGAAGCCTTTCTAAGACATCCAAAGGGGAAGCAGAAAGAAAGCCATTGTCCTCCAGTCCTCCCTTGCTTTTTTTCAACAGCTCTTCGGTCTTCTGGCTGACAAACAGGTAGGCAGTCTTAGGTAATACCATCTCAAACAGGTGCTTGTAGCCCAGAAGCTGCTGGATCCCAATGCCAGGCCTCTGGTGTGCAGGAATTTTGCAAGGGCTGGGGGTCAAAATGCCCGGATCCGATGAGGCCCACATTTCTTGGAATCCTACAGGAATCTCCTCGGCATCACGACAGGACCAGTCGATGGTTGTGAAGGCTTGCTTCGGAGTATCCCACGAGCCTTCGAGCCCATATTGATCCAGAAAAGACATCAAGGCCTCCGTGGTCGAAAGCTGCCCTGCGGCATTTGAAGCAACCGACTGAGACTTCCAAGAGCCAGAGAGATTCTCGCTACTACCCAGACTGCTACCCAGACTGAGGGATCATGGGTAGCAATGTGATTAACATTAGCACCCCTGTAGTGAGGACCACGACATTGGTGTCAGTCTTGAGACACTTGAGGAGGAAAAGGAGAATGGGCCTGAGTGAGCTTATGTTTCCAGAAGCGGGAAAAACAGGATATTGATTGAACAAATCGATTTTAAGTGCAAATGCAACTGAGATATATTTTGATTAGAAAAGATATTTTAAACTGACATTATTGATATTATGTATAATATTAGAAAAATGTGATAAAGATGTTGATGTTCAATTATATATGTATTAACAGCAATAAGAATTGTATTTGCCTAGTGTGGAAAAATGTATATCACCGGAAGAAGGGAGGAAGCACTGGATAGTGTAGTACTGAATCTAGATTGAGGAAGTGAATATGTACCACTGAATTACTAATGGACCCAGACAAGACGTTGTTTGTTAAGTACTTATGATTGCAAAACTAGAAAATTAATAAAATATTTATTTAAAAAAAGACTTGCTTTGGGGTCCATAGTAGCTTCTTTGACTATAAGGCAAAGGCAGAATATAAATCTAACAAAAAACGATGAATTCTGCCATAGGAAGTCATATTGACAATGAAACAGCTGAACCATATCAGAAATACTACATAGTATGGCTGTAAATAGCTGCTTGTGAAAAATATCTATTTCAAGCGTATTCATCTGAAAAAAAAATGTTTGGCTGCTGGGTTCTGTTTCCATGGAAACAGGCATCCAATTGGAAAGAGAAAGAAAAATTCCCCGGTTTTAAAGTAATATGTGTTTTGAATGCTTTATCCTGGTTTGTCACAATATTAACCTCCCCTAATAAAAGAATGGGCTTGTTGAAAATATTTAGCGTAGGTTTTTTGTTATAGATAAAAATCATCTTGATAAAGCTCAATGGATGAGCTAGAAAAGAAAATCTTTTTTAAAATGATCTTATATAATGGGTCAGTGGTGCTTTTTTCTTTGGCGGTCATTTGTTCAGGAGAAATCCAGATTTTTGCTGAATTTTATATAGGATAAAAATAAATAACCCGTAATTAGAGAAAAAGGCAACCTTCGGAGTTTTGTTTATGTGTGTGTCAGAAGGAAGTAATGTCAGTTTCATTCAATGCAACATAAGTTTAAGAGCCAACAATTTACAGATTTACAGCTGTCTTAAAATGCCACAGGCTTGGCAAAATTAACTTGCTTCCGTCCAAACACTTGGAATACATGAGTTGTGGATTCAGTCTGGTTCACACAATAGAGGCATGAGATATTAGCTCTAATGATGCCATGCCATTTGCAGATAGTCCTCGAATTATAATAGCAATAGCATTTATATACCACTTCACAATGCTCTACAGCCCTGTCTGAGTGGTTTAGAGTCAGCATATTGCCCCCAACAATCTGGGTCCTCATTTTACCGACCTCGGAAGGATGGAAACCACTTAGTTAGCAACCATTCGAAATTATAATGGCCCTGAAAAAACAGTGGTCCTCCCACTTACAACCACTGCCGCATCCCTATGGTCACATGATCAAAATTTGGGCATTTGGCAACCAGCATGTATTTATAACAATTGCATTGTTCTGGAGAGGGGGGGGAGGTTGGCACCTGATCACCTTTTGCAACCTTCCCAACTGGCTTCTGACAAGCAGAGTCAATGGGGATCCAGGTTCATTTAATGACCATGTGATTCATGTAACAATTGCAGCAATTCACTTAACAACCATGGCAAAAAAAAGTTTGTAAAATGGGGCATGACTTACTTAACAATCAGCTTGCTTAGCAACAGAAATTGTGGTCCCAACTGTCAATAACTACCTCTATTAGAATTTTACTGTTATAATGGCCTGTCCTATTAACTCCCTCCAAATATGTTTTTTTTCCTAATAATGGATTGCTTTGGGCCTGTTTTAAGATTATTGGGAAAAAATATATAAATATACATAGGTTACATGATTAGAAAACTAAATATTTTGTTCTAATGAATTTCTAATTTTAGTAATAAATTCTAATACATTTCTATTTTTTTCTAATACATTTCTAATAAATCTGTTCAGTACTGGAAGAAAATTAGTAATCTTTTTATTTATTGACTTTCATACATTATCAATGTTAGAATCTTTTGAATGTTCACATATGATCGGATAAGTTTTAAGGAAAGACTGATGCAACTGATCTTAACAACCAATGAGTTTAATGGGACCTAGGTGAGCTTCGTGCATGGAATTGCTTAAACACATGTTTAAGTGGTATCCAATACTGATTTTTGTGGGAATGAATTCAGTCAGACTCTTAATTCTAAAATAACATGCATGAAATCATCAGGACTAATTCTCAGCTTAAATCTTTCGAGTGCTGAAAAAAGAAAAACTTCAAAAAAAAGTTAATGGATGTGCCACAATAGAGTTGAAACTGTACTTTTTGTAGTGACAGCCAGTGTGATTTGCCTTTTGAAGCCTGACATATGTAACTCTTTATACTTGCAGTGAACAATTTATGCTGACAATTGTCAGGACCTTTTCATCCAAGATGGATCTTTTTAAAAGCAATTTCTCCTGGAAGCACAGGGCGATATTTTGATAAATGTTAAAATATGAAGCTTAACAACTTTCCTGTCAATTAGCTGCAATTTATGAACTTCGATCAGAACACATGGAAGGGCTTGATGCCAAGTTGCAGAGTAGCTCCAGGTGTGACTTCCTTCCTATATTTCAAATCCACAAACGTTCTGTCAGCACCTGTTGAAAAGCAACAAGGCAAAAGCCTTCCCTGGAACGAAGCACATTTAAACATGCACACAAGTAACACAAGGGAAAACCGAAGGTTTTCATTTTTCACCCAAATTTGTGTTAATCTTCAGATTCCTTCTTCACTGTTGCTAGTAAAAATGTCGAAGGTCAGGGTTTTCAGATCTTCATTAAGCTATTGTGCAAAAATCACACTAATTTTTTTCCCCAAGTATCCTTACCCCCGTGCGAATTATAGGAAAGCAAATTTCAGTAGAAAATTAGGAAAAATGTAAAAAATAAGAGCAGTTTTGAATGGGATCAATTAGAGCAGGGGTGTCAAACTCAATTTCATTGAGGGCCGCATCAGCATTACGGTTGCCTTCGGGGGGGGGGGGCAGGTAGGTGTGGCCAGGGTGGGTATGGCCTACTGGGTGGGTGTGGATGGAGTGGGTGTGGCCTACTGGGTGGGCGTCGCCAGCTCTACATCATTCGCGTCAAGGGTGCCTGTGGGAGCCAGGGCAGGAGTGGGACAGATCTGAGGGTCTCCGGCAGAAAGGGATGGGACCAGGGCAGAGCCCATCAAGCCGGATATGTGAAGTAGGCGAAGGCCATTTGCTGGCCACTTCCAGGCGATGGTGCATTTCTTCAATCCTCACAAAGGGTGGCACCTCCCCAGCATGCACCCAGGGGATGGGGCCGATGCGGCAGGGGCTGGATCCTCGCTGTTTCCAGACGGCCTTGTGGAGCTAAGACTGAATGCATTTCAGCGTAGATGGCCACCACAAAATTGTACATTGGCTCCCAGCCAGCCTGGTCCAAGGCCAAGGCAGCGGGGGCCATTCCCTCACTGTTTCCAGGATGGCTTTGCGGGCCACATGAAACCACTTCGTGGGCCGCATCCGGCCCCCGGGCCTTGTGTTTGACATGTCTGAATTAGAGCCTTTAGCTGGATCTAGCTGAGCATGGGCTAGACAGCCAGCTGTTAAGGATGCTGTGATCTGGGTCTCATCACTTCAGTAGGTCTCTTCCAATTCTATTGTTCTATGAATCAGGGACATGTTAAAAAAGACTGTGGGTTGAAAAGCAGAGTAAAGTGTTTTGTAAAGAAAAAAAAGTGTCTAGAACTATTTACCCTGATCTAATCTCCTCCAAATGTCTTGGATTTCAGCTCCTATGATTCCTACCCTAAAGGGTAGGGTGATGAAAAACCAGTTTAAAGCTTGTCTTATTGAAAAATTTAAACCAGTTTTCAAATGTATTTTGCTGTTGTTTCTAAAGAACTCATTCAGTAAAGGAATCTCTCTGGCATCAGCATTGTGCCAGAACTGAATTCTCTGATACTCTCTATTTGAAAGCTCTAAGAATGAACCAAAATAATTTCTAAACGTGCTTGATTTAAGAACATAGAACAAATGTGCTGCAGGTTGAATGAAACGGGAGATTTAAGTCAAGTGGCTGTCTCATCCATCTTTTGTGGAACAAATATGGGGCATCTTAAATCTAATACAGTATATTGATTGTGCTGCAAACATTTTGTGATTCCATCTAGTTCTAATGGAAAAAGTGGAAAAAGTACATCACAATCATCTCTTAAAATATTTTTAATCCTTTATTGCTTTTTATTTCTGTTGCTATTAAAGCAATTAAAGTCTGTACAATACATAATGCCCAAGACAAAATGTCTAACAGATTTCACATTTCAGCTTCACTCATATGATACAAAAAGTGTGTTTAACATTCACTGAATCTGCTAACAAATTCGACTTGTATATATGCGGATTCTTGGTTCTTAATTTTCCTTTCCAAATATATTTAAGCACATAATGACTGAGTTCACGCATTGCAGCTTAGCCTAAAAGTGTAAACCTAATTAATCACATGAGAGGTGAATTCTGCTATGTAGTCAATGAACATTTGAAGAACCTAAACAAAACTATGCTTTTGAAGTTTGAATGCAACAATATGGTAATTTATTTGTTGCACTTTGTTTTCTCCCTGCAGGAACTTAACATCTTTTGAGTGTGTCTTTTGAACTCCATTTTCATTTTATTATTAAATTTATATGCTACCTATCTCACTCTGAAAAGCCATTATTATATTGTGGATGATGGTTTACTATACACAGATAGTCCTCGACTTACAACCACAACTGAGCCCAAATTTTTGTTGCTAAGTGAATAATTTTTTGAGTTTTGTCCCACTTTACGACTTTTCTTGCTACAGTTGTTAAGTAAATCACGACCCTTGTTAAGTTAGTAGCACATTGTTAAGTGAATCTGGCTTCCCCACTGACTTTGTCAGAAGTTTGCAAAAGGTGATCACATGACCCCGGGACACTGCAACCGTCAGAAATTTGAGTCAGTTGCCAAATCTCTGAATTTTGACCACATGACTGCAACACTGCTGCAACCGTTGTAAGTGTGAAAAATAGTCATAAGTCCCTTTTTTCATTATTGTTATAACTTTGAATGGTCACTAAATGAACTGCCGTAAGTTGAAGCCTACCTGTATTACTGGCTGAAACCAATAGAGTGCAGACTGATTGTGAAGGGCTGAAATTGAACAAATAAGCCAATATTTCTCTGCCAGTAGGTTCTGGAGGGTGTGGTCCCTATTTCCCAAGAAATCTGCTCCTTCAGTCCTATATGGAAGTGCCAAAACTGGGAGGAGGTGAGCCTCCAGTTCAGGATAGGATAGGAGCTGGAAGGGACTTTGGAGGTCTTCTAGTCCAGCCCCTCCCCC
Organism: Protobothrops mucrosquamatus; assembly: GCF_001527695.2. Classification (NCBI taxonomy): domain Eukaryota; kingdom Metazoa; phylum Chordata; class Lepidosauria; order Squamata; family Viperidae; genus Protobothrops; species Protobothrops mucrosquamatus. The sequence continues at coordinate 144,951 of NW_015386273.1, read as the reverse complement.
CGCTCAAGCAGGAGAACCTATACCATCTCAGATAAGTGACTGTCCAGTCTCTTCTTATAAACCTCCAGTGATGGAGCACCCACGATTTCTGAAAGCAAGCTGTTCCACTGGTTGAGTGTCCTCACTGTCAGGAACTTTCTCCTTAATTCCAGGTTGCTTCTCTCTTTGATCAGCTTCCAACCATTGTTTCTCATCCTTCCCTCTGGTGCTCTGGTGAACAACCTGACCCCCTCTTCTTTGTGGCAGCCTCTCAAATACATGTCACCCCTATTTCTTCTTTTCTTTAAACCAACGTCCTGCAGCCATACTTCGTATGTTTTAGCCTTGGCTCATCTTAATTGCTCTTCTCTGAACTTTTTCCAAACTCTCAACATCTTTTTTGTAGTATGGTGGCCAAAATTTGTTGCTGTATTCCAGGCGTGGTCTTACTAGGGTTTTATAAAGCGGCTCTAATACTTTGCGTAATCGTGATTCTATGCCTGTTTATACAACCCAGGATTGTATTAGCTTTTTAGACTACCAATTCATTACTGTGAAGTCTGCACGAGTCTGATGGAGGCCAGCACCAGCTTTTGCCCAACGAGACCCAGGTAGAAGCAGAGAGGCGGAACACAGATGCCCCGCAGAAGGCAGGGAGAACCAGCGAGGCTGGGCTGCACCGAGGCCCTCGGGCCTGCTCTGCCCTCACTGAATCGCCTTCCCACAGGCTGAGATCCGTAACTTTCTAGGCCACACCCATCCCAACGTAATAATGGCCACGGCCCCACGCGTAAAGCTGGCTGAGCATTCACCCTGATTGATTCTTCATCGAGCGCAGGGCATTACGACAGCGACCAGACCTTTGATTAAAAAGGTAAAGCCCCGGGAGCTTTACGGTACCAAGGACGGGACGCGGGACTACATTTCCCATCAAACCTAGATTAAAAAAAAGGAGACGGGGTAGTGGACGCCCCCCCTCCCTTCTCCTCCCGCCCTCCCGCCGAGCGGCACGTGCCGTCCGCCTCAACCAATAGAGGGCGTGTCGGGGGCGGGTCACGTGCCTTTGTTTGGCGCTTTTGTAGAGCGGGCAGGGCAGTTAGGCGCGGAGTCCGTGTGTGGTGACGGGACCAGGTGGGTCGAGGCAAGGCTGGGTTGGAAGCGAGGTAGGGCCGGGCGGCCCTGGCGGGGCGAGTCTGCCTTTGCGAGGAGCGTTGGGTGGGGAAAAGGCTCGGGCGAGGTCTCCCCGCAAAGCCGCTTTGTCTCGGGCGGGCTCCGTCCACCTCGGCGGCGTCTTTTCTTTCGGGGGTGACGGGAGAGAAAAACGGGACGCGACGTCGACCAAGGGCCGCTGCGAGACTTGGACGCTCGGCTACGGCTCCTTCGCCTTCTGCCTCCAGCTCCGTCCGGAACAGGTGGCTGGCCCGGCGCCGCTAGCTCTGCCGGCTGGCTCTCGCGCTCTTTCTCCCAGCCCCTCCTCGGGTTGACAGAAGTGGAGCCCTTTGATCCATTGTTCGAGGGGAAGGGGCGGCGGCGGCGGCGGGAAGGAGGGGGGGGGGCGCCGCCGCCGCCTTGCCGCGCGCGCTGACTGGGTTGGAAGGGAGGGGGCGCCAGAGACAACACCCACCTGGCGCGCGCCTTCACGGTCAGCCGGGGGGGGGGGAAATGCCTGAAATTTCCACGAGGGAAAAAGCGGTGGATGGGGGTGTGTGCGGGAACTGAAAAGAATCTCTCCCCCCCCCCCTTGCAGGCTGAGGATCCAGAAGGATCCAAAATCAAAGAGCGCGTCCCGCGCGAAGCTCTTCTGGCGGGTCGAAAAGGGGGAGGGGCTCCCCAGGGGAGCGGGGGCAAACAGGGAGGGAGGGAGGGAGAGCCCGAGCGGCGGGTGCCCGGATGTTACCGTTGCAAACCCCCTCCCGGCCAAAGGGGATTAGCGCGCGCGCGCGCTCTTTGCTCATTTTTTTTCTTCAGGCGGTTTGAATTCGGTGCGTTCGAGAGCGGCGCGTGGGGAGGGCGGGGCCTCCTTTCTCCTCCCATTCCCTTTTTTTTTTTTTTTTTTTAAATCTGTTCTCTTTAGTATGGTGATGGCTGGCTGGCTGTGGATGGCCCCGCCCCACCGAGGGGCAACGGTGGGGGGCTTTTCTCCACCCTTCCTTCCTCCTCAGTCTTGGGCGTTGTTTATCTGGCTTTAACGGGCAGCTTCGTGGTTTCGATTTATTTTTTTTTCCTGCAAAAACGAATAGTCCCCCACAGTGCTGTTTTCCCCCTTATTGGATCATCGCGCCCTTAGGAGCCTTAAACCAGAGGGGTCCTTTTATTTCATGTTTTTTGCTGAGTTCCTGCTTTATCTCAAGTCCTTTGTGTGGATGTGCGTTAAAGAGAGCCAAGAGCAATGTGGTTGCTTTATTGATGCTAATGTAGAACAAACATTGTCCTGCTGAGGCTTTGTGCTTTGAGCCTTTTTCAAAAAGCAGGAACAATGGCATTACTTATCTCTGGCTGGTAGGTCATTAGAAATATGCATTTTCTTGAGTTCTAATTCGATATGCAAAAGGTTTGATCATCCTTGATCATTGCCCTAGAAAATATAGACAGCTCTTAGTTGATAAGTGTTCCTTAGAAATGCATTTTCTTGAGTACTACACCTTATTTTTAGGTGAGCTGTTAAATAAAATGATGCCAGCATCAGATGTCTGGGTGTCCAAGCAACAAGCACTCCAGGGGTATCCTCAATCTAGGTGTATTTAAAGAGAAAGCTAGTATGTCTGCCTTTAAAAGCAACTGTGTGTGGATATTTTATTGTCTAGCTGTGAATAGTATAGTGCTGGATTCTTTGTTATTGCTATAAAGAAATTGCTTCTAATTTAAGACAAAAATAAAACTTTTTTTTAAAAAACTGATTATATTTAACTTTAATCTTTGCATGTGAATTTAGTGAGGAAGTAGATATCATCTTAGCTAATTGTTTAGCTTTAACATAAATGCTGTGCTTTATGTTAAACAATAAAATAACCATACTGTCATTGGTGAGAATATGGTGATGATAGTGTCTCAGGAAGAAGAACCACGTGGTACCCTGTCTTTGTTCATTCCACATAGATGTGTTACATTGGATTTTGAATGGGTCTTAAGGTGAAAAGTAGGACATAGCAGATATGACCTAAGGCTGACAATTCTAGTTTGATTATTACATTCCATACTGCTTGACATTTTTAAATGCATTATTTCACACGTATCTTCTAAATTTGTAAAACAAGACGCTGATAGAAGATATAACTGTTATCAATAATGCTTATTTAGAACTATTTTAAATTGTTAAATACTGAGATTTAATGTTAATGGTACTGCTTATTTCAATTTATTTAAGGATGTGTCTGTTTTCTTAGGAGTCATTTACTGGAATAGCTGTAATACCTTTTCGAGTCATTCTGTTTAGCCATGGCTTCTTCTGGTAAGTATTAGCTTTGTTGTATTATAATGCATCGTAATTGAATAAGAGAAATGCTTTCTCAGCATTTAGAAAAAAAAGTTATATTTTTATTGGGCATTATGAGTCATCCTTAGATTACAGCTATTTCTAAAGAAAAATTGTATTTGCAAATAAGATATGTATAAATACATAAATTAAAAAATCATAAGTGATGCCTAATTTAAAGTTATTTTTAATCCTCTGGAGGTTAATTTAGCAACT
>NW_015386273.1:129677-141214 GCF_001527695.2 Protobothrops mucrosquamatus | reverse complement strand
AGCTTTAATTCTTTTTGTTTTCTGTAAGGAATCTAGCAATTTTTTCTTTGACAAGTATGTGGATTTTATTGTTTCCATAAAGTGAAGGCCCTGGGCAGGTGGGGTAGCCACAATCAGCCAATATAACAGGTTTTAAAGTCTGACAAGACTCAGAATATGACTCAGAATATTAACTAAACAATATCTCATCTAGACATGCAGGTGAAAGAACTAGAAAAACGTGCTTCAGGCCAGGCATTTGAATTGATACTTGGTCCTCCTCCAAAAGAAGCTGTTCCAGAATTTCCTCTATCTCCTCCAAAGAAAAAAGATCTCTCATTGGAAGAAATTCAGAGGAAATTAGAAGCTGCAGAAGAAAGACGAAAGGTAAATATATACTATTCTATTTTCATATGTCTATGTGCCAATGAAAAGTGGATTGTTTAAACTCTTAGCAACTAATAGTTGACCATAAATAAGTATTGTAAACTGCAATTAAGAAATGTATCTTGCTGTAGCTGTTTCAGTACTTCCTATTTAATTGAATGGGAATTAATAGTTGCAATTGTGGTGCAAGTAATTCTAACAAAACTAGGTATTTTGAACATGGCTCCTAAGATTTTTAAGAATTTCAGAAATTTGATAAAATTAATATGATTGCGGAGGGTGGGACTGCTTGATTTAAATTAATCTGTCAAACCATTTACCGGATCATATTAATGATATGAGGGTAATGTTAACCTAGATAAGAACTGTAATTGTATATAGATTACTCTCAGCTAAATACAAAATGGATTTATATTCTAGTCCCATGAAGCTGAAGTTTTGAAGCAACTAGCTGAAAAGCGAGAGCATGAAAAAGAGGTGCTGCAGAAGGCAATTGAAGAAAATAACAACTTTAGTAAAATGGCAGAGGAAAAGTTGACTCACAAAATGGAAGCTATCAAAGAGAACAGAGAAGCACAAATGGCTGCTAAACTGGAACGCTTGAGAGAGAAAGTAAGTGCTGCTCAATTTTCTTCATTCAAAAAACTATGAACTTAGATTGCCAGTTACACAAAGAATAACTGACAATAGTTCTTCAGATTTAACCTAAGAGTTTTGTTTTTTAAAACATGCAACGGCTAAATCCAGAAATTATACATACACTCTAGTAATAATAAAAACTAATAATCTGGTTAAGAAGTGGCTGTTCAGTTTGAAGGCTACTAAGAAAGGCACTGCATTTTACAAGAAAAATGATACTAGTTCACTAGGCCTTATTTCTATTTGGACTAGAACTTGGAAAATCATTGGGCATGACCATAAATTGGCTGCCACGTGAGGTTTGTTTAATCACAGCAAAGTAATGCAATATCTAATACAATAGGTCTCATGTTAAATAATTACCATCTTTTCAGAAAAATAGAAAAGCATAACTGAGACAGGTTTATTAGACAACTTGGTATAGCAACAGAATATTAACTTTTGGTTAAATTAGATTTTGTGTAGCTATTTTGTAAAAGGAAAATTAGTGATAACTTCACCTCTTTTCCCAAAGACCCAAGAAAATTTACATGTCTTCCATCTGAAATTAAAGCAGTGATAGGAAGTGATCTTTATTTGCTTTATTTTTATTTAATTTTATTTATTTAAAATAAATAAAATTTATAATATACCCATCTTACAACCAACTGTGGGTAGCTTCCAGAATTTAGGTTTGAGATTTTTAAAAAATAGTTTGTATTTGGAAGGGGGTAATATGGATTCCAGAAAAGGCAAGGATGATAGTTAACTAATGATAACATTTGATAACAAACCTTTTTTAAAAATCTTGTTTTTAAAAGTGGGTCAAACGAGAGCCATATAAAACACCAGTAGACATCATGAATTGAGATTAGGAAGATTCAAATACAGTAGACTCATCTAGACATGACTCTGTCCAAATATCTAATGTTTATAGAGTAGTAGGATCAAACCCAGTCTTTGCTCAGTTAAAAAAAAACACTTTTGAAACTGTAGAAATGCTGTAAAACAATACAGTAATGCTTGATTTTGTGCTTTAAACTGCTTTGACAGATTTTAACAATAAAAACTACTCCATCAAAAGTGTATCTTACCGTAGTTTTCCTTAAACATAGGATAATTTACAAATGAGAATTATAGTCCTCTGCAGCTAACTATTAAAACACAGGATTAAAAGATTATTTATGTAACTTAATATGTGTATCTTAAAGCTAGCCAGCTTGGATGAAAACTATATTATTGAGCCCATCACTACTACAGTCTGAAAAAATGGAATACAATCTGTACAGACTTTATAGGTAGATTATTTAAGCCCTATTGATACCAATGTTACCAATCTGGTACATTCCACCTTCCATCGGGAAATTGCTCACTGAAGTCCCCACAGGGATAGCCACAGGTTAGCTGTAATCCAATTTATTTGGACAGTGTTAGTTTAAGGAAAAGTACTTTGAATTAAACTCCCCAATTTGGGTAGAATTAAAATTTCTGAAGAACTTACTGTTTTCTCATTTTCTTAATTTTGTTTTACTAGGATAAGCATATTGAAGAAGTACGAAAGAACAAAGAAGGAGGCAAAGAACCTGGTGAGACTGAAAGCGACTGACTTCATTCTGGAAACTAACTTCTCCCCTTTGTCTAAATATCCAAAGACTGTATTGGCCAGTGTTTTTTGTTAAGTTTCTAGAAACTGATGTAGAGCTGTATAGTTAGATCTGACTGTACACTTGATTTGGGGAATTAGAGGGGAGCCCTTTCATGTTCACTCTTTTTCTAAACTGTTGTCTTTCCAGTGTAGCTATCTTGTTGCATTTCTTCTATTCCAGTGCATTTGTTCCTGGATTGATGGCTAGTGCTGTGTTCAGCTCTGACATTTTTGTGAACTGAATATGTAGTGTAATGTTCATGCTGAATCTGTTACACTTCAGAATCTGTCAATCTTAAGCTATTACTGTAACCAAGTGATTTAATAAAGCTGCACAATGCTGTTACCACAGGTGATTGTTTTTGAAACTAGCATTACTACATAAGAAGTTCAAGCATATTTATAGCTAGAATATTGGAATGCAATATTAAAATATCCACAAATTATTCCTAAATACAGTGGCATAATATTCCTCAGTACTGTTTTCTGTGCAGTTGCCTATTGTTCTATGTTTACAATAAGAGCTTTGTCTTCTACCTTAGCAGTTGTCAGCTGCTATTTATTGAGACAACCCAGAACCACCTCCCTTCTTGACTATTCTAGTACTTTCAACAAATAATTCCTTGTTAACATAAGATGAATTTGAAGGGATGAAGTCTCTCTTAAAATTTAGGATATCTTCAAAATTAAGTTTACAAATAAAAACAAATTTCCTTAAACAGCACATTAAAAAGAAACTCTTACCTTGTAAAAACAGTAAAAATCATTGCGCTTGTAGGTTCAAAGCTTAGATCAAAACATTTCGATCTGCTGCTTTTACAATTTGATCCTAAAGATACTTTTAAAGTAAGGCTAAGCTTTGCTCCTTAACTGAATATATGCTATCAAAAATGTTTATATCTTGGGATGATGACAAAAGCCTGGCATAGTATCTGTTTTAACTTGTATCATTGTTGTAGAATGGATATGGGAATTAAAAGCGCCCTCATGTGGCAATAGTATTGGTAACTATATAGTCAAGAATGGTATGTTGTATACCATTGTATAGTATACTGTTGTATACTATATAGTCAAGAATGGTATGTTGTATGTTGGAAATAAAAGCATACATTTAAGCTTCAGGAACCCAGTATGGCAAATGGTTACTGCAGTTAAAATTGTTTCTCAACAATTTTAACCTTTTAAAAGTAGTTCTTCATTAGCTGCAGTAAAGAGAATTGATTGGGTTAACTAAAATTGTGTTTGTAGCCATCTTACCTTGATAAGAGAAACATTTTTCTGATATTCCATCCCCAGGCCTTTGGATGTTTTAATTAAAATATATAATTGGTGCCAAGTGGTTCATGCTGTAATTTTTAATAGTTTAAACGTGAAACTGCTTCTGTGCATGCCTGTTCAGATATATGTGCTTGATCTCCTTGCTCATTTCATCAAAATAAAATTTATAATTATCATATCTCTATCTTAGACTTAGTCAGTTATTAATAAATAGACTCAATCAAATTGGTGCATTTTTCTCTATCTTTAGATAGAGAATGTTTTGCCACTGTAAAAGCTGTTTGGAAATTTTTTGAAAGTGTTGGATTCAGAAAATGCTATCAAAAATACACGTTTTTGAAGTAGTATAGCTAGCTGTCAGGTAAATTTTGTTAAAACAATGTAAAATAAATATAGCACTAAAGACCAAGAATTCAAAAATGAAATGCTTTGAAGTATAAATTGTATGTATGTCTATTTGGTAATGACTCAGTTGATTACAGTGTGACTTACTCTTCAGGTAAGTGTGGATCTCGGCATATAGGAACATTTGCCTGACCCTTGACTAGGTTAAAAAGCATATTGAAATTGGACCTTGTCAATACTTGAATGGGAAATTGTCAAAGAGAATTTTAGGCTGCTAGACTGACTGAGAAGTTAAAAATGTCGGAAAAGGGCAATTGCAAACCATATGTGCATTTTTGCAAAGATAACAAAAGGCATGTTTCCAAATCCATTTTATTATTTTTGTGCAGCTGCCCATCTCACATAAAAGTGACCCTGGATAGCATACAACATTTAATTGAAAAATAGATAAAATGTTACATAAATATATTAACCACAGTAAGGGAGCCCTTGCAAAATCTTTTAAGAGCACCTTTGTCTTTTCTAAGCTTCAATATATATTCTGTTACTGAAAAACATGTCTCCAAAACTTACCTGTAACTTAATTTGAAACATATTGTGCTTAATAACTGAAAACCTTCCCCCCATTTTTGCATCTTTCTGGTGGACTGAAATTTCAAGCAAACAAATGCAGAAGTTAGAGTCTAAATCATTGCTGTTGCATTCTGCAATGCGAAATATGTGAATTAATATTTAACACATTTTTTGGTTGAATGCAAAGCCATTCTCAGAATACTGAGAACATTTCAGAAAGCATATAAATAGCCTTTTAAATAGTCTAGCATTTTTAAAACAATGGCTATATATTTTGCCTTCTGCATGTCTGCTGCATGAAGGTATGTTACTTGGGAATAATACATTCTATCATGATAACAAGCACCAATATCGCTTCAAGTAAAAAATCTTGGTTTTCAAATTTAAGAGTTGTGAATGGGGTTTCCTGTCAGTAGGAAAGAAAGATATTTTTTCACTTTTAATCCATGCTTCCCAATTGGAAAAACATCAGTTATTCTCAGGTGCTTTCTGTCTAAATGCTGTGGTATCTTGGGTTTTAATTAAATTATACCAGGAAGGTTAGATAATGGAAGATATTCAAGTGAAGTTGCCCTGCCATACATCTCACTCATACAGTAATATAATGCTTGAATAACTTTGGATACAAGCCTTAGGAAGTATCAATTTAGCAATAAGAAGACTTTCCAAGCTGATGCTACCCAGAATTCTAAAACACTTTAGCTTAATTTGGCCAATATCCACAGCAGTTACTAGATGTTGTGGACTTAAAACATCTGTGGATAACAATGGAAAAAGATCAATCAGAAAAGTTCATTTTGAAAGCTTGGAATACCTCTTGATGTATTTGGATATTTCTTAATTTGAATTAAAATGTTCTTATATTAGGGAATTGCATTTTTGTTTCAGAAGAAAAATAGAATATTTAATTTATAAGCTCTTGCTTTCTAGATTACAGTGATTTCCTGAGATACCACTTGGAACAGCCAAGTAAATTTATGTACTATACAGTAATTTGAATTATGAAGTGTTTCTTAGAGTACAGGATTTTAGATTTTTTTCAGAGCTCCAATATATGCAAGACCAGCCCAAAACACATTTTGCCTGAAACAAAATGAGTTTGTTGGATACCATTGGGCCTGATACCTATCGACTGCATGGAAAAATGTTCAATATGTTCTAATAGTTTTAGTCTTCCAAGACATTCCTACAGTCATCTTAATCCTGTTTATTTTACTGTTGTTCTTTTCTTCCTTCAACGTTGCAAAGGATGATGATTTTTTGTAGCCCATCATCCTCTGGCAGGCCTGTATAAACTATGGGCATTGGCTGCTTTCTGATTATTGTTCAGTACAATAGAGATTGGTCATTTGGTTTGCCTGGTTCAATGTAAAAGTTAAATAGAGGAAAATGTCATTTCTTATTTATGTTCCTATTCTAAAATATTGTTTCTCCAAACTTTGTTATTACATTTTTTTCATTACGAAGGTTCCTCAAAAGAATAGTCAGGTATTCTAGGTGTTACAGTAGTATCATACACTTAAGGGTCATCCTGTAATCAATCAAGCAAAGGTAAAAAACCTTTTCTCTTTGCATATCTATTGTATCTTAGCTATCTGATCTCTCATAGCTAAAACCTGTTAGAAACTTATCTATCCACTCTCTTCCATATCTTTGTAGGTAATGAGCAAATCTTTACTTGTGTGAGGAATTAATGCATGTTTAATAGCTTTTGCATACCCTTCTATCTCCCTTTGGTATAAATATATATTGGTATAATTTTTTCTAGTCTTTTTTGCATATAGATCTATTCCATGTTTGGAATACCTCTTGATGTATTGGATAGAAGTGTTGTAAACACTTATCTCTTCTGCAGCTTTTAAGTGGTGTTTCATTTGAACCTGCTTTTAAATCTGCCAGTTTTGTCCAAATTTGCTTGTGGCAGAGTTGATTGTTTTCTCTCTCTCTCTCTCTCTGCAAAAGTTGTTCTATAATCCACTTTCTAAATGGATTCACTATAGCCATTCTAACTTCCTTTAGCCTTGGTTAGCTCCATTAGGTCTTCATAATCCTTGAATGTCCCTACCTTATTTGTAGAATTCCATGTCATTTTTTGATCTGAATGTCTTTTTGTATTTATACTTTCTATACCTGCTGTATACCAGACAGATGTATTTGATATCAAAAGCATGAATATATAGCGAAGCACATAGCTACTGCTTGATGATGCTATTGATAATATTACACTGTGGTTGTCAAAGTTGTACTAGCTTTTGGTGCATTTCCAAGTGCCATTCAAGATACTGATTGCAATCAGCTTGGGGCTTGAGTATCTGTAAAACCACCTTTTGTGCAGATGGCCAGAGTGCTATTTAAGTACAATAGGAGGGGGGAAAGACAGTCATTCTGTATGGGAGCTCTCCTGTGACAGACAAGGATGGGCTCTACTCTTGTGATCTTGGAGAAACTGAGAAAAACCTAGTTCTTTGAAATGCCTTTGGGTACCATTTTCTACTTATAACTGTATAATTTTTTTTTAAAGGCAAGTTTTATTGGTTTTTTTATTTTTAAAACAAAGTACTCAAGACACACCGTGGTGTTAGGGTGGTCGAACATCCGCAGACAAAACATATATACATAATTCAATCAATACATCAAATATTCCCTCTCTTTTTCCCTTAAGGTAACGTATTTTATTTAAAATAATCCAATTCTAGCTTAAATTTATTCAACCTAAACCTGTTTTTAAAGCTTTATAAATTTACACTACCACAATCAAAATAACTTTAAGTACAAACATTATCAGTTCGGGTATCCCTTCCAAATATATTCTAATTCCTTAATTTTATCATAGATCTTATTTATTTATTCTTCCACTAATATCCCTTATTTAAAATAAAATATTAATCTATCCTATACGTATCTAATCCATCCATCAATCAATCTCTTTAACAAAATAAAGTCCAACCTTAAATCATTTCAATCCATTTGACAGAATTCAAATTTCATCCAGTTAATTTTCATAACTAATCACATCCATGTTATCAAACAAACAGATCATCTTATTAGATTAACTCAACATTACCAATAATTTTATTATTGGTATCTGCGGGTTGCCTAGAGTTGCTTGGATTGAGGTGGAGTAAAGTCATAAATAAAAAATAAAATCATTTGTTCCATAGTTTGCATCTACAAATGTTCTGGATGACAGGATTGTACTTCTCCATCATCTGTTTCCTATTATGCAATCAATTTAATTTTGATATTATATTCTTAGGAGATATCCATATATAGAGTCTGCATTTATATTGCTTGAAATAGGTGTTGGCAATAAACAAGGAATTGTCTCCATAAAATTCTGTTATTCTATCTATTGCAGTACTTGTGTTTACACAATCCAAATCTTCCTATAAGTCTAGGTTCCCCCATTCCTCCTCTTGGGTTTTGGTCTAGCTTTGTCATTGCCTCCAGATTTACTGGTGAAAGTCTGCAGAAGTGTTTTGTTGTAATTGTTTTAGCCATGTCTGTACAAGGTTTACAGTGAACATATATCACAGTTGTGTGGGGGTTGGACTTGATGGCCTCATAGTTCCCTTCCAACTCTATACATCTGTACGTTTGTTTCACAATAATATTATAGTTTGCCCTTGCCTTTTTCTGGGTTTGATTCTGAAGCTACGGAGCTCCGCTTTGTTTCCTCGTTTCCCTTTTGACCTCCTGCTCCATCCAGCGTTCCTTTCAGCATCACTGAAGCTACCAAGACCTCCCATCACATCAGGTGAGAGAAGAAAGTAATTGACATTGTTTTTCATTGTGACAATGGCTGCAGCATTGTATCCCAAGTTTACCTGTCCATTATAGGTTGGTGCTTCTACACAAGCACACTTGAGAACGGGGCGAGGTGTGTGCAAGAAGGTCTGTTTGGTTGATGACACTAGAGGAAAATGTAGGTGAGTTAGCTGATGACTTGCCTAGGGGAGGCTGGTTGTGATGCAGAAGTACCTCCAAGATCAGTGCCAGGTTTTGGGATGGTAGGACCAGAAGGTTGAGTGATGTGTTGGGGTTCTTTGGCTTGGGGACCAACAAAGAGTTGAGGGAGATTAGGTTGGTGTGTTTGGGTGTGTGGAATAGGCTAGGACAGGCAAAGCTGTTGTGGTGATGATGGACAAGGGGAATAAGGCAAGGGAATAAGACTTCACCTGGGGAAGGTGAACTTGATGCTTGGTATTGATGTTATCTTCCAGTCCCTTTCAGAGATGTGTTTGCCAGTTTCATGAGTGGCATTAGTTGTCAATCAGGATCCGGGTGGAGGTATGGCTATAGTCATCTGAGAAACCCTTATGGTCTTCAGGGGCACTGCTTCTGGGTATGAAGCCTTGCTTGTCAAATAGGACTGTAGGAATCTAAAGTGGTTGTTGCTTGTGTACCAGCTTCTCTGCTGCACAGTAACCTCCCTCTTTACTAGGGCTGCTTGAGACTGGTTGGGTTGGCAATGGAGTTTTCCAAGCTTTGTGGGGGGACTTTAATTTGTCTTCCTTGCTCGTGGATTCAGAGGCAGTTCAGGAGCAAACGGACCCAGGTAATTGCTGGTCTAATAATGAAGGTCGTACTTTAGACCTGACGTATCTTGGGGCAGTAGAAATGTGATCTGGGGTTGGGACGTGTTACAATCCTTTGTCGTAGACATATAACTTCTTACTGGTTTTGGTTTTCTCTGGTCCCTTGCTTCCAGAGTCTTGCCCGGTTATCTGGGAAGAGTTTGAACCTGTTGGCCCTGATCAAGTGTACAGGATCCCTGATGCGATAAGCTTGACATCTATTAGATCTCTGTTCCTGCTTGATTAAAGTCTCCCAAGAAGTAACAGGTGAATGGGTCCATGCAATGGTGAATGTTTCTCTGCAGGAGGCAATGGTTCCATTTGTCTTTAAAGAGATGGTGGCTGCCCTCTACTGAAGAAATCATTACTGAACCCAATGGATGTAAAGACTTAGGTTACCTAGACCTGTTGACAGTAGGTCAGAGGTGGAAAGACAACTTTTCCACCATTCGGACGTCGAGGTCTACCCGAGACTTCTTCCTATAATCTGGGGAAGGTCAGTCCTAAACCCAGACTGGTATCTAACTCTACCATTACCAACATGATTAATTTCTGGAAACCAGTCGGGTAGAACCCTCATCCGCATTCATCTTCCTTTGATCTCTCAGTAGCTTTTAGTGTCATCAGTCTTGGTATCCCTCTGGGCTGGCTTTGAGAAGTAAAAGGCACAGTGTTACATGGCTCTCCTTTCTCTGGGCCCACTTCCAGTCAGTGTTAGTAACATCCTAATGAGATCCAGTGGAACATCTCTACATTTGATAGATGTTGCTGTCAATAGTTTCCCAGGGAGCTGTGACAGTTTGCATATTCAATCCTAGCATCATTGGCTGAGGGTTTTAAGACTCATCCAGTTCCAGGGATTTTAAAACGTTTTAACTTTGTCTAGGAGGGTGTTTGCTTCCCCAGTCAGAGCTAGTGCCTAATTTGGTGGTCCTTCTGGATCGCGATTCCTTGAAGAGCAGGTAGTAGTCATGTCTAAGTGGATATTAGCACAGGTTGTACAACTACATCAACTCCTGGACTGGAAGACTTTGCTCATAGTGATTCGTGCTTTAGTTCCCTCCTATTTGGATTACTGTATTGCATCCTGCATGAAATTGTTGTGAAAAGCATTTTGAAGTTGCAGCTGGTCCAGAATTCAGTAATATGGGCAGTTTCTTGTTCTTTTTATATAACACCACTCACTACTCATGAGCCTTGACATCTGAAATGGTAAAAGAGGAAGTGAAGAAGAAGAAAGACTCCATGTCCTATACTGACTCCTAGTGTGTGTATGTGTAACATACTTTTTTCTGTTAGAGATAAACTGACTGGCCTAGAAACTGGATCCTAGTAGTTGAATCGGGAATCTACAATGATGAGTCCAGCAGGTCACTTTAGGAGACAAAGGTACATGGCATTCCCAATTCTGCCACCGAAAATTTTGCTGCTATTCCTGTCTACGGGATGTATTGCCAAAGTCCACTACTTCACCCTGGGTTCATGTGGGGCCAGCTTCTGCTTCTCCTGCCCAGAGGAATAATGCTGATAGGGACAGGAACTTAGATGTGGATTCTGACCATGTGTCTCTTAGATCATTCACTTATCAAAGCATCCACAGAAACTTGGTGATGCCACAGTTGCTTTTACCAGCACAGCTCCCGTCTCCAGCCATGTTTTGGAATAGCCTTCCCTAGCCTGGCTTATCTCCAGATAGGTTGGCTTACAACACAGAATGCTCCTAGTCAGCCAAGACTTCTGGTAAGAGTCAGGCTGGGAATGACTGAAGTTGGAAACAGCATGCAACATTAACCATTAGTTTGTTATTTATTTCAAACAAATTGCTGTGGCTTCACATAATAAAGCAGGGGTAGTCAACCTTGGCTCTTTTATGACTCGTGGACTTCAACTCCCAGAATTCCTGAGCCAGGAATTCTGGGAGTTGAAGTCCACGAGTCAAGCAAGGCTGTCCACCATTTTTTTTGTCCATTTTTTTTGTCCACCATTTTTTTCTCCCTTTTCCGGCGGGTGCCTTACCTCCCTTGGGCTGGGCCAGCTGGTGGTCGGCCTGCTCCATCTCTGCCGCTTGCCAGCTACGCCTCGGCCGGTGCAGGGGGCGGAACCACGCATGTGCGGCGCTCCCGGGCAGGGAAAGT
>NW_015386273.1:124242-128799 GCF_001527695.2 Protobothrops mucrosquamatus | reverse complement strand
CGGCCTGCAACCTCCAGGGGGCGCAGCGCGGGGCCGGTCGGAGTCCGCGGCGGCGGCGGCGGCGGCGGCGGCGCTGCTTCTGTTTGGTTCGTGCCCGCGCAGCTGCGTGGGAAAAAGGCAAAAACAGGCGAGGCGGGTCTCCCAGGGAGAGGCGGCTCTCTTGCCGCAGAGAGGCGGCCTTGCCCTGCGAGACCGTGGGCCCTTCTCCCGCCCTGCTTGGGGGCTTTTCGCAGCCTTTCGGGGTTTCCCACCCAGCATCCATCGGGAAGGAGCAGGAGCAGGTCAGTAAGAAGAGGAAAGGGGGGGGGGGAAGAGAGGAGAGAAACGGGGAGGGGGCGCATCTGGAGGAAGGGAAAACTGGGTCGCTGCAAGCCTCCCGGTCTTCGGGGAAGAGGCGAGAGCGCGGCTGGGCAAAGCCCCTCTTTCAGACGGTGCCCGGGCGCCTGACGCGCGTTTGCAACTCGGCGTTCGCGCGTCCTCGTGCTTGCCTAAACTCTGAATGGTTCCAGCCGGGCGGGTCCGCGCGGGAGAGGCAAAGCCGCTCGGAGTGTAGCGTGTTGGGGGTGAACCGAGGCGAGGACGGGTGTGTCGCGGGGGGTGGGATGGGGTGGGGTGGGCGGTGTTTCGGCTTTCGACTCCGAGGCGAGACTAACTTTTCTGCTTAGAATTGCGCCTCGGGAGAAGTCCAGGGAGGCAGCTCCTCTCAAAGGAGGTAGGTTAAAAAAGGGGGAGAAAAGTACAGTTTCCCCTTCCTTTGCAGCTCGTGTCCGGTGGGGAATGTGTACCGCGCTGGGCTCAGCGGGACTTACTTCGGAATAACCCCGGATAGGAAAGATTGTCTACTTGCCACCTTTGGGGCGATGGAACTTTTCGCCCGTCTGTTGCAAGCTTGTCAAAACTCATGCCCTCCAGCGGTGCTGGACTATAAGGTCTGTTGCCCCCCTGGGCACCTGGGCAAGAAACAGGGGTGGCAGCTACAGTCCAGCATTCCTGGAGGGGCAGCTAAGTCTCCTTCTGATACCTTAACCTTTGCTCAGAGAGAGGAGGTGTTGCTCAGACCAGTGCAAGCTTGTTCTGGATGGGGGCTGTTTGGTTGCTCCGAGCCTGGGGTGTCTCTGGATTCTGAGAATATCTTGTGGAGAACATCTTGTGCCTGGCTTTCTGGGACTTAAGACCAGTGGTGGGATTCAGATAGGTGAACAGCTGGTTCTCTGTGTGGATGCTGCTTCCGGAAGGTGGTGCAAAGTGGCTGAATCCCACCAAAGGAAGGAAGGAAGGAAGGAAGGAAGGAAGGAAGGAAGGAAGGAAGGAAGGAAGGAAGGAAGGAAGGAAGGAAGGAGTGGTGGGATTCAAATAGGTGAACAACCGGTTCTTTGTGTGGATGCCCCTTCCGGAAGTCCATTCTGGGCCTGGGTAACAAAAAATTAGCTACCGGTTCTGCTGAAGTGGTGCAAAGTGGCTGAATCCCACCACAGGAAGGAAGGAAGGAAGGAAGGAAGGAAGGAGTGGTGGGATTCAAATAGGTGAACAACCAGTTCTTTGTGTGGATGCCCCTTCCGGAAGTCCATTCTGGGCCTGGGTAACAAAAAATGAGCTACCGGTTCTGCCGAAGTGGTGCGAACTGGCTGAATCCCACCACTGCTTAAAACCATCAGCCCGCTTCACACATTATCTAAGCCATTGTGTGATTTAGGCTTAGCTTGTTTGTGTACTGCCAGCCTCAATAGCTTTTGAAAGTCTCTCTGGAAGCAGTCTGGGCTTCTCAACTGTGGGAAGAAAAAAATCCTTTTCTTGCCTTCCTCACTTGGTAACCTTTTGATGTGGGGGGAAAGTGTGGGTTGACAAGTATTCCACCCTTTATTGGCTGGACATTCTGGGAGCTGTAATCCAACACATACTGGGAAGGTTTGGAGAAAGTTGGTTAAGTTGGAAACACCTAAGAAAAACAAGCTACAACTAGGAAAATTTCAGTGGCTTTTTAATGCAGCTTGGATTCCAAAGCATGTATATTAAAATCAGTGGGGAAGGGGGAGGTACTTTTAAGTTTGTGTACGAATTCTTGAATTGCTTCTAAGGAAAATCCAAGCACACACACACCCTCCTTTCCACCATGTAGAATTATGTAACTGGGTGGTGCTCTTCAGAGCTAGACTGGCTGTTTTGAAAAAGGTGCTACTGTCTTAGTGGTGATGTTTTTATTAATCGAGTGGCACTTAAATCTGCCCATTGCCATATGAACTTGGGTGGCTGTTGAGATTATGAAAGGAGAACAAGAAAGCTGCAGCTGATGCTTCTCCTTCACCTGCTAATACTGCTACTAATAATAAATAATAATATACCTTGAACACCTTCAAAGAACAGCACTTGCCTATCCCAGGTGCTTGGGAAGGACTCTATAGGTGAGTAAAAATGCCAAATGGAGTCTAAATATCTGACTGACTGGGTAATCGGTCATAATAATAATACCCTTTCCCCCCCTCTAATAATACTAAAAGTGACATAGAGAGGATTATAATTCAAAAAAACAGAAAGCTGTTCCAATCTCAATGACATGGTATAGCACGAGACTGGGCAAATGTGCTGACTTGGGTTCTGGGTGAGCTTGCGTTTTATTTAGTTAAAGGGATCGCTCCATTGTTGCACCAGTGGTTCTTTTATAAAACAGACTTTTCTCTTCCACGGTTTCTGGGATCTATCTTCTACTTAACCACCTCCGCAGATAGGCTAGGACTGCAGCTTTCCAAATTCCCAGTGGGGCTTTAGAGAGGGGTTGATGAAGACGAGAGGAAGGCATTACATTGGCTAAGACAGAAACAAAATTTGAGGGTGGAAGTTGTTGTTGTTGTTAGTTGCAAAGTCGTGTCCGACCCATCATGACTCCATGGACAACGTTCCTCCAGGCCTTCCTGTCCTCTACCATCTTCTGGAGTCCATTTAAGCTCACGCCTATTGCTTCAGTGGCTCCATCCAGCCACCTCATTCTCTGTCGTCCCCTTCTTCTCTTGCCCTCCATCTTTCCCAGCATGAGGCTCTTCTCCAGTGAGTCCTTCCTTCTCATTAGGTGGCCAAAGTACTTGAGTTTCAACTTCAGGATCTGGTCTTCTAAAGAGCAGTCAGGGTTGATCTCCTGTAGGACTGACCTGTTTGATCGCCTTGCAGTCCAAGGGACTCGCAGGAGTCTTCTCCAGCACCTTACTTCAAAGGCCTCAGTTCTAATGGGAGTCAAAATTCAATTCATCTGGAAAAGACCCTTGTTGGGAAAGTATGTCATGCAAGAAACCAAAAGAAAATTATGCTTTAATATTTTATTATTTATTTTTGATTTTTGGTCTATTATTTTTTACAAATAACTCAAAACAGTGAACATACCTAATCTTCCTTCCTCCTCCCATGTTCCACAACAACAATAACAACCCTGTGAGGTGGGTTGGGTTGAGAATGACTCACCCAAAGTCCCCCAGCCAGATTTCACGCCTAAGGCGGGAGCAGAACCCAGTTATTATCCTGCATTGAAAATATTGGAGAATCCCAAAGAATTTCAGGAAAGAAACTCAAGATGGATCTCCCAACTAATGGATTCTTACTGATACAGAATGACCCTTTGTGGGTAGAATATAACATAACATAATAGAAAATAGGATGGAGATTAAAAATAAATCTTAGAAAAACCTCTGCACTTTTCAAAGCACTGAAATATTCTTCTTAATATGCTATCTCTCCATGTGTAGGACAGAATGGAGTGTGTTTTCTTCTTTATGTGCTAAGTTCTCCATGTCTAGAACAGAGTGTGGCAGGCTTTCAAACCAAGTGCGAGGGTGAAGAAAAAGATTGTGTTTGATGTGGTATTTTTCCACCTTCGGGGAAAATTAGTACAGGTTGTGCTGCTGATTCTCAACTCCTTGCATCTTGCCTTCCACCTATCACTCTGATCAAAGAACCTGGACCTTGGTAGAAATCTGAGAAACCGGTTCCTCCATGGAATCAGCCAGCCCCACCTATGCAGGTAGAAGGAGCATGCTTCTACAGACCCGGTCAGCCAAGGAGCTTCAGCTGATGGGACCTTGCTCAATAGTAGAAACTGTGAGGGGGACCTCGGAGTCCTAGTGGACAATCACTCAAATATGTGCTAGGCTGCATTAACAGAGGGATAGAATCAAGATCACATGAAGTATTAATACCACTTTACAATGCCTTGGTAAGGCCACACTTGGAATACGGCATCCAGTTTTGGTCACCACGATGTAAAAAAGATGCTGAGACTCTAGAAAGAGTACAGAGAAGAGCAACAAAGATGATTAGGGGACTGGAGGCTAAAACATACAAGGAACGGCTGCTGGAATTGGGTATGTCTAGTTTAATGAAGAGAAGGACGAGGGGGGACATGATAGCAGCCTTCCAATATCTCAGGGGCTGCCCCAAAGAAGAGGGAGTCAAGCTCTTCTCCAAAGCGCCTGAAGGCAGGACAGGAAGCAACGGATGGAAACTAAGCAAGGAGAGAAGCAACCTAGAACTAAGGAGAAACTTCCTGACAGTTAGAACAATTAACCAGTGGAACAA
>NW_015386273.1:121125-123901 GCF_001527695.2 Protobothrops mucrosquamatus | reverse complement strand
ACCCAATTCCAGCAACCGTTCCTTATATGTTTTAGCCTCCAGTCCCCTAGATGCTTTCTCTGCCATAGTTCTGCCCTTGAGGAACGTTCTCCCTTCAGATATCAGCATGATCCCTAGCCTGCTCACCTTTTGCAACATCATGGAGCTTTCTTTGTGTGCCCAGGCCTGGGGCCCTGTTTCCTGGCTGTATGACCATCCATAGTAACAGTTTTATTTATTTGCTAACTTGTGTTTATGTTTTCTGATGTACGCCATCCCAAGTCACTGGTTGAAATGCTGGCTATAGAAATCAGATAACCCAGGTAGAAAGGAACAAATAGCAGATGATGGAAGAGTCCAGGCCCCATGTATCAGCATTGGTGGCCTGGGCACCCTCTGGATGCGTGAGGACCACAGCTCTCTGAGTCAACCCTGGTTGTGTTCACAGGACGTGCGTAAACAGGTGCCCGGCCACCTGACGTTCTACTTTTGTGCGAAAATGGGATCATAAAGTGGTCAAGGGTGGTGCTTGGTTTGCTTGGCACACACAAAGCTGCAAGAAGCCGAACGATTTGCTGCACTATTAATAGCGCCCTCCACTTGTTACGAAAACCAGCTAACCAGGTCCGATCAGTCCAGAAGGCAAAACAGGAGGTAACACTAATGAAGTTTTAGCACGAAGTGCAGTTGTATCTGCTGAGTCTCGCTCAACCTGGTTAAAGTCTGACCTGCATGGACGTAACTGATGCTGATCGGCTTTGACCAGTTTTTTCCAGTGTACAGGAAAGAAGGAAGGCAGGTGAGTTTCTGAAGAATCTGAGGGAGGCATTATGCAACCTACATTCCATGTCTTTTTCTGCGTGTGTGAAGCAAAGAACAGGAGCGCTTTCTTCATTATTACTTTTTTAAAAAAGGTTTCACCTCCACTCCAGTGCTCTGTAGGGCAAAACCAGAAAATTGACTGGGCCTGGTTAGCTGGTTTTTATAACAACCAGAAGGCACCATTAACTGTGCAAGAAAATATTCAGCTGCACGTTCACAGATTTTCAGTGCATAGGTTTTCTTGCTGGGAACAAAAACACAACAAAATGGATTTGTTAGGACCTGTTTAAACCCACCCAGAAATCTGAGTTCCTGACTCTCAGATAATCTCATTGTAACACCAGATCCAGCCAGTGGGTCCCCAGGAAACCAGATTAAAAAAAAGAAATGAAATAAAAGTATTACACACACATCCCCAAGTCACTCAATAGTGAGATGGGTGGCATATAAACAAAACAAAACAGAATAAAGCACAGCCCTAGTCCACAAAAGATCCCAATCCTGGTCATGGATTTTAATCTGGCCTCACCGAAAACACAGTGAATTTCCTTTGGCTATGCTTGCTCGATTCAGAGTAGACTTTGGGGGTGTTTTCCCCGTTAAGTGTTGCAAGACTCTCTCTGTTATTTCATGAAGCGATCTCAGCCAGATGAAGAATTGGCCTGAGCACAGAATTAGCCATCTCTGGCAGAAGATGAAAAACTGCCTTTGAAACTGTAAGGCAGGGGCGACATTTCCAGGAAGACGAAGGCTGAGTGTGGCATTGTTTGAAGGAAAATCAAAGCCAGGGTTTTTTTTATTATTATTTCATCTGCAAAATGTTTTATTTTTGTCCAAAATACGATAAGACTTCCTTTGGAGATCTTTCATGTAGCTAGTTTTACATTAAAAACACTTTAAGATATCCTGTTCCGGGTGTCTGCTATTAAATCATCACAAAATTTGCTGGTGTGGATTGGGACAAATAGAAACCAAAAGTATGTTTCGCGATTGTTGGACCCCATCCACTCAGGTGTTAAGGTGCAGATATCCTATTTCTGATTATGGAGGTTCCATTCTCAGCTGCCATTTGAATAAACACCTGCAAACTGAATCAATAGACCTCACTACCTTTTGTGCAAAATATTTCCTGGGACCTTTTCATGAGTGGCATATTCCAGGTATGCTCATAGACCTCTATGCAACACTCTGTTGCTGTGTGAATTCTATACAGAAGGTGATCAGGTTTGAGCACCATCACTTTGAGATAAAATCTGAGTGTAATTTCTATTTACATAACCCTTATTGGGTAGTATTTGAGAACAGAAAAGAAAAAAAAGCACTTTAAAATGAATGACATGCATGCAGAGCTTTTTGTTAGCCATTGACCATTCTTTCGCTTCCTATTTTCTAAGTATCACTCCACTCTACTGAATTTGAGAAGGAGGCTAGAGAAGAGGTGTAGGAGACAACCAGGCTGAGTCCAAGAGAGGGGTCAAACGCTTCATCAGTCTTGAGTCTCTTCACACCCACAAGAGATCTAATTCCAACCTACCTTGAATTCCTGTGACTTTTATTTATCGCCAGTTTGCTTGGACCGTTAGTAGTTCAGATTCTTGTAGAGAGCTTAAGCTTGCAATAAATCTTTATCACCCATTCGAACTGCCTGGACCTCTTGATTTTCCTGGCGCTTAACAAGAGGAATTCCTACAACTGGGCCCATCCAGATGAATTTTGTGGTCGGGTTCTCCTTCGCTTTATAAAACGAGGGGCTTTATGGGTCTTTGCTTGCCACTTTTTGAATTATCTTGAAAAATTGTTCAGTGGTGACTGGTCGTTCGGTGATGAACAGAGGGATAGAATCAAGATCACATAAAGTGTTAATACCACATTATAATCACTTGGTAAGACCACACTTGGAATATTGCATCCAGTTCTGGTCACCACGATATAAAAAAGATGTTGAGACTCTGGGAAAGAGTGCAGAGAAGAGCAA
>NW_015386273.1:96935-120804 GCF_001527695.2 Protobothrops mucrosquamatus | reverse complement strand
CGATTCACTTAACAACTACGTTACTAATTTAAAACTGCAGTGGTTCACTTAACTATGGCCAGAAAGATCACAAAATGGGGCAAAATTCATTTAACAACTGTCTTGCCTAGCAACAGAAACCTTGGGCTCAGCTGTCATCAGTCAAGGACTACCTGTACCCAGGTTGAGTGTGCTACGTGAAGACAGTCCACATGTCCTGCTTCTCCTGTGTTTCACCAAGCCTGGGACTAATCTTCAGGTCTTGGAATCCAGAAATGCACATCTTGCTTCCGAAAGCTGTCTGTTGTGACTCTGCAGCTGTTTGGGGTTTTGCTGGTGTGTAAGTTAGGTGGAGAGATTCCTGTCCCAGGCGGCCCCCTCCTCCTTCGTGGGCTTTCACCCTCCTTATCATACTTACCCAGCTCTTAGAACCTCCCTTTCAACACATCACACCCTGTTTGTAGCCTGATAATGTTAGGGAAAACCCATGTTAGCTACAAGACCGCCCATCAAATACGCAATTCGTACTGGATATCAGACTGCCTTTGCCTAATTGTCAAGGCATCTGTGGGCGGCGCGTGTTTGCCATTAAGCTGTAACTCACACATACGTTCTTAAAAATGTAAAAAAACAAACAAACCCTTCCTAGTCCTTTTGATCAACTCAGTTGTTTTTCTGCACGGTCTTCACTAGCTCAATTTACCTTGTTCCTAGCTCATCTTCCTAATTTGTACAGTATTACTCTTATTAGTTTATTTATAGAAGAAAAGCAGATACAAACAATGGCATCTGCAAGAAAGAAATTAAAAAAGATATAGATGGTGTCCTTCGGTCCCTACACTAGTAGACCAGAGCAGAAAATCAAACCCCACCCCAGGAAGGGCAAAACTACTTTTATTGAGATTGGCTGTAATAACAGAACGTTATAAGTCTGATTATGCTGGAGCTCTTACTTCAGTGAATTAGGGAGACCTCTGCCTGTGCTTCTTCAAAATGTTATTTCATTCCGGACTTAAATATGCTTCAGGCCTTTTTGCCAGGAAACTGCTCCTGCATGTCTTTATCTTGGTGATATTCCACCCTCTTTACACCTTGCAATCTAAGCCCTACCCCTGTGCACAATGGGGATTAAAAACCGACAAGGTCACGATTGTCCTCTTGACTTTCTTTGCTTGCCTCTTACAGATATGCTTGCATAGATCTCAAATAGAAAGCTAATACTTTCTACACACCTAATAAAACAAATAAGCCATATTCCACGAGAATAAATCAAGATGTCCTCTGAAAATCCTAGGACCTTTTATGGCAGTTACTATGCACCAAATATGGCAAACTCTCCTACATACTTCTGCACACCAAAATAAAGCATTCCTCTCTTCTGGCCATCCAAAGTGGTTAGTTAGTAAGAATATTATTAATAAAGGCAGCACCATAATCTGGGGAAGTCTCTTGATCATCCTCTCCAGAACTATGGACGGTTGAAGGTGGGAATGCTTTCTTAAGGGAGATTAATAATAATAATAATAATAATAATAATAATAATAATAATAATAATAGTAGTAGTAGTAGTAGTAGTAGTAGTAGTAGTAGTAGTAGTAGTAGTAGTAGAGTTGGAAGGGACCTTGGAGGTCATCGAGTCCAACCCCCTGCTCAGGCAGGAAACCCTACACCATTTCAGACAAATAGCTGTCCAGTCTCTTCTTAAAAACTTCCAGTGTTGGAGCATTCACTGCTTCTGGAGGCAGGTTGTTCCACTGGTTGATTGTTCTAACTGTCAGGAAGTTTCTCCTTAGTTCTAGGTTGCTTCTCTCCTTGATTAGTTTCCATCCATTGCTTCTTGTCCTGCCTTCAGGCGCTTTGGAGAAGAGCTTGACTCCCTCTTCTTTGGGGCAGCCCCTGAGATATTGGAACACTGCTATCATGTCCCCCCTCGTCCTTCTCTTCATTAAACTAGACATACCCAATTCCAACAACCGTTCCTTATATGCTTTAGACTCCAGTCCTCTAATCATCTTTGTTGCTCTTCTCTGTACTCTTTCTAGAGTCTCAACTCTAGAAAGTTGAGATGAAGTTGATGTTCTTAAAACAGATGAGTATTATTACTATTAGTTTATTTACAGAAGTAAAACAGTTAAAATCAAGGGCATCTGGAAGAAGAGAATGAAAAAAGATGGAGATGGTGACACTGGATCATTCCTGCTCACCTCCCATTATGTGGAAGCCGCTGTTAACAGTTGTGAAGAACTTTAGTCCTGTATCTCTGCTTCAACTCTAAAGTGATCCTCTTGAGCAGCGGTCCCCAACCCCCGGTCCGTGGACCAGTACTGGGCCGCGGCATGCCAGCAACCAGTCCGCATAAACAAGCAAAGCCCCATCCATGGGGTGCAGGCAGCACACAAAACCACACACCCTCCAGTCTGCGGAAAAACCTTTCTCCACGGAACTGGTCCCTGGTGCCCAAAAGGTTGGGGACCTCTGCTCTTGAGAACCCCAAGTGAGGTCAAGCGTAACTGTGTGAACCCAACCTCTGCTTTTATCCTTCGTTACAAGATCTTCATATGGTCAGCCCAGCCAGCCTTTCCTCCCCCAGTGCTTCCAGATGTGTCCGACTGCCGAGTCCATCACCTATAGTTAGCAGGGTGGGAGATGGAGTCTAGCACATCTGGAGGACGTTTGATTGGGGAGAAGCGAAGCAGAGAAAGCCGATTCGCCTGATGTCATCACAATCACCCATTTGGTTCTTGGAGTAAATCTCAGTCAGTTTTTGGCATCTGACAGATAGTGGAGTGTAATCCTGACCCAGCTCCTTCCCGTTCAGAAAGCGTAGCCTGACTGAAGAAGAGTTTTGAGGAAGTAACCAATATGCTGCAGAACTTCTTTTGCTGTGCATGAGGGAAAAGCTGCCAGAATAAATATGATGCCTGGTGATCATGCTCAAACTGGAGAATCTCTATCTACTGGAGGTTTAGACAGGCTGCTTGAACAGCAGTTAAAGAAAAGAGCCCTGGAGCTAATTCTTCTAGCCAGCCATGTTGCTCCTGAGTGGCCCACACTGGGCACATTGCATTCTCTGCCTGTCAAATGGCACACAGCAACACGCTCGTGATGCTGAAAATCTTATCTGGTCTCACTGCTGCCTGGTGAAAGACTAATCACGTGGATTGTAGCTGATGCCTCCCTTACACAGCTAGCCCTGCACATTTGTCTTCTGGCTAGGAGAGAAAAACAAGCCTAGAGGAGGGGGGGAGAAACCCAGCTGTTAGGTGGTGCAGATGTGCTGCAGCAGGCAGTCTTTTAAGAAGGATGATCCCTTCCCTGTCTCTCTCCTGTGGCTACACCAATGCAGCCCCTGAGCTGAGCCCCTGTCATTTCACTGGTAATTTTGCCCATCTCCATAAAGTTAGGACCACTTTGTTTTTTTCACGTGCGCGCTCCTGATTTCATTCCTGTACCTTTTTAGGCAATCCAAATATTTATCTTCATTCCTCCGAACTGCTGTACAGTATCCTACAGCAGTATTTTATCATTTCTGATCCAGGAAGGTTGTAAATAATTTTGTGCAGGTAGTCTGTGGCTTTAGACAACACGTGTGCTGGGGCAATGGTGCGTGCTGCCTCTGGCACGTGTGCCATAGGTTCACCACCACTGAATTAGGTTATATGGGTAATCCTCAACTTACGACCACAATTGAGCTCAAAATTTCTGTTGCTAAGCAAGACATTTGCTAAGTGAATTTTGACCCATTTTATGACCTTTCTTGCTAGGGTTGTTAAGTAAATCTCAGCAGTTGATAAGTTAGTAATCCGGTTGTTAAGTGAATCGGGGTTCCCCACTGACTTTGCTTGTCAGAAGGTCGCAAAAGGGGATCACATAACCCCAGGACACGGCGACCGTCATAAATACGAACCAGTTGCCAAGCATCACAATTTTGGTCACATGAGCACGGGGGAGGCTGCAACGGTCATAACTCTGAAAAATGGTCATAAGTCACTTTTTTCAGTACCGTTGTAAATTGGAACGGTCACTAAATGAACTGTTGTAAATCGAGGACTACCTGGATCTACTGACATTTTCTGCCTGTCCGCTGCTCCACTAAGGCTCCAATTTCTGACTTTTAAAGTCTTGCTTTCAAATGCTCCAGGTTGTTTGGGGTAAAATCGAAAACCACACACCACTTAGCATTGTCTCATTTTACTGTCTTGAACTTTGTTCTTTTTTTTTTTTTTTGCAGTCCTGTTTTGGTTGTATCCAAGCAGTGTAGTGCTAGGTGTGTTTACTTAAAAGCAAGTCCCGTTGTGTTCAGCGAAGCTTAATTTCCAGATGAAGAGGCACCAGGCGGGTGCAGTCTAAGTTCCTGTTGAATTGTGTTTGTGTGTTGGGGGTGGGTGGGTGTTTTTGCACACATCTGCTTCCTCCCAATGGCCTGCTGGTCCATGATTTCCGTTGTCCTAGAATGCCGATCAAGATCAATCCTGCAGGCTTTCCTCTGTTCTCCCTCTGAATCTCTTTTTTTTCCCCACCCTCTTCAAGGTCTCTCACTTTCCTGTCATGGCAACGATTGTATCTGAAAAACTCAGCCACCTCTTCATCAACCTCCAGCACTTGTGCAAAATCCCTCGGATTCTGGCTGAGGCCTTGCCTGCTCCGTCCTGCACAGTGGCAGCCTCCGACGTGCCCCAGCTTTTCCGGAAGCCTTACATCCAGGCCGGCTACCGACCCCTCCACCGGAGCTGGACCTTCTACTTCCTCTCCCTCTTCCAGCAGCATAATGAAGCACTCAATGTCTGGACGCATCTGCTGGCAGCTTTCATGCTGCTGGGGCGGTTCTGGCAACTCTCCCAGATGGTCGATTTTGTGGGCGACCCGCACGCCCAGCCCTTCTGCATCGTGGCGGTGTCTTCCATCATCTACTCCACCTTCAGCACCTTGGCTCATCTCTTGCAAGCCAAGTCTGAGTTCTGCCACTACACGTTCTTCTTCCTGGATTATGTAGGGGTGGCCACCTACCAGTACGGTAGCGCTTTGGTGCATTATTACTACGCCATTGAGCCAGAATGGCATGCCTGGATCTCCAGTTTCTACATTCCAGGTGCGGTGGGGCTGGCTTGGTTGTCCTGTGTTGGTTCCTGCTATGCCAAATACCGATGCCCACACCTCTCCCCTCTGCAGGGGAGGCTCTGCCAGGAAATGCCCTCTGCAGTAGCCTATGCTTTAGACATTAGCCCTGTGCTCCATCGTATCTATACCGCCACCATCTCTGGGCAAAACGACTTGGCTGCTACCTACCATAAGTGCCACATTTTGTGCTTCCTGGTTGCAGCCTTTTTTTTCGCCTACCCCTACCCCGAGAAGTGGTTTCCCGGGAAGTGTCACTTTGTTGGACAAGGCCACCAGCTCTTCCACATGTTCCTCATACTTTGTACCTTCATCCAGTTAGAGGCGGTGCTTCTCGATTACCGGACTCGGAGGCTCATTTATTCGCAGCTGCATGGCGACCTGGCTCCTTTTTTTTCCATTATGTGCCTTGTGCTGATGGCTTGCTGTGGCCTCACAGCCCTCTACATGACCGTCAAAGTCAAACACAAAGTCTGGCCGAAGCGGGACTGAGTAAGGGGACGCTGGCTGCTGGGGACTTAACCCATAGCTTCTTCTTTAGGTACACTTGCTCACTTTCAACTGGGAATGTCAGTCCTGCTGTCATTTAGGAAACTGAATAGGATAGGTAGCTATTGCTGGGGTCTTCCTCTCCTCCTGCACTGGAGAACCTTGCTTGCGGGTTGCTCTGCCCAGGCAACTGAGATGATAAGTTGGAGGTTGCATCAGAAAAAGGAAGTGACCAAACTCTTTGGTGGAAAGGAATTCATGTTTTGCTTCCTGGGGGGTGGTACTGTAACTCTGCTGGCTCTGATTCAAAGGAGAACCCGTTGTTGGTATGACTCTCAGAAGCTATGTCTTGCATCCTTCTGAATCAGAGCTGGTGGCCTTCGGGCTTTGAGGAACCCATTTGATTATTATAAGTGTTTCCAGATCCATAAATGGGACCCTGGACCAGAGGCATCTGTTTAGGACAGGGGTAGGCAATCTTGGCTCTTTTATGACTTGTGGACTTCAACTCCCAGAATTCCTGAGCCAGCATGGCTGGCTCAGGAATTCTGGGAGTTGAAGTCCACAAGTCATAAAAGAGCCAGGATGCCTACACTTGGTTCTGAGGCCAGGAACTGGTTCTGAATATCAGAACTAGATGGAGCAGCCCAACATTGATCCTGGGGTTCTCTAAACTTCCTTCATTTCAGCAGCGCTTGAGAGATGATAGGTGGGATGGTTCCTTTCACTGCTGCCATTAAAACAGAAGCCAGCCTGTTGGCCATGAACCAAACAGAGAGCTCCTAAATACTTGCAAATGTCTTTTGGTCTCTTCCGTTATTTTAAGTAGCGGAAGAGCTTCAGGAAGCAGGATTAGAGATTCCACTTAACCAGCACTTCCCCAGGAGGAGAGGACTTCCTAGCCTCCATGTTTTGATTAAAATAGCTCTTTCTTCGGGTTGCACTGATTTTGTCCAGCACCTTTGCACTATGCAGTCCTAGCCCCACAATTCTGTGCCCTACTTCAGGGCACTCGTGCAGCAGTGGTGCCTTCACGGATTGCCTTCTGCAGTATCCAGACAAAAGCATCCTTCCTTGTTTTGGGAAAGCATCTAGTACTTCCTCTTGCCTACCGTGAGCCAGGCCTTGGGAAAACCTGCCAGGTGGATGTGCCTTCAGAAGAGCACCTGTCTATCCAAAAACTTTGTACGTGGTGATATTACTTGGGGTGATATTACTTTTGATGTTTTTAGTGCTGTGGTAAGCTTGTTTGGAGAGCAGAACTGGGGCAATGCTGCCACCTCTGCCAGTCAAAGTGAGGTTTGAGAAGGGGGAAGAGATGGGTTTTGGTGGCAACTGTTTTCAGAAGGAAATCCATGCAACTATAATGGGTTGAGCTAACAGATATTAAAGCAGTGCTCCAGAGCCCTTCCCCACACACACACAATTATCTCTGGGTCCCTTCTATCAAATGTAATTATCTGCTCATCTACTACCCTCGAGATCTATTCATCTCTAGTTTTTTTACACAGCAATGAGGCTTCATTGCCAGCTATAATCTGCCCTTTTTGAATGGCAATGCCAAGGGTTGAGACCTGCCCTTCTCCCATGGCGAACATTTGTGACACCAACAAGCGGTAGTCCCTGCATTTGAAGACCTTTGAGATCCCTACGATTCTCAACCAGATTGCACTCTGTGTATACTAGGCATCATTTTATTGGGCCTCTCTTCTATGAGTATATGTTCAACCTTCTTTTAAAAGCCCATCTGTGTTTGTGGCTGTTAACAGTATCATATGCCAAAGAAAACCATGCCTTTCTGACGATATGTTCTTCCTCATCCTTTGGACCATTCCAAATTCCAATGTATACTTACCGGTAGGTAAGTAAGTAAATAAGCTTAACACGAGTGTCACTCTGTTCACAGCTTAAGAGGAATGAGGTTGCATCTTCCATTTACCAAACACATGTCCTATTTTTCCCCAGGAGAGTCGAAATTAAAATCCCTAAACAGAGTCAGTCGAGAAATACTTGGGGACACTTCATAATGGATTGGCTCTAGATGTTTTGTTTATTTCAGCTGCAATCCTGCACATACTGATGGGGACTCAGCCGTGCTAAATTCCCTGGGGGCCTACTTCTGTGTAAACAAGCATGGGAGCGCATGACTGGCTCCCCTTGAATGCAGTGGGATTTAGCTTTCTCCCAACTCACTTTTACCCTGTTTCTGGTTGGTCGAGATCCAAACACCAATTAGTTATATTAGCCTTCCCCAAGCTTGTGGGAATGATTGACGCTGAAGTCCAACACATGTGGGAATACTAGCCAAGTGACGTGTGCAGGCTGAGACATGGTGCTGACCACTTTGGCAACATCAGGATCCATCACAGGTTTTCTAAACGGAATAATTTGATGTGGTTCGACCTTTGCAAAAGGCTAATGTGGTTCAATATTTAAAAGTGGTCATTGCTTTGTTTCTTGCCAGCCTTCACTGCCTGCTTTGTGTCCAAAACTGAGAGTGCAGATTGCCAGAATGGGGGGAGGGGTTATCTCCCCCACCCCATAATCTATGATTAAAAGTAAGTTTAAGATAAGGTAAAAAAAAAATCAATTTTACAAATCCTAAAGAGAAGGATCAAATATCTGGGTCATACCCATCTGTCAAATACCTGATCCACCTATGAGATTCCACCCCTTCCCACATATTTTAGGTTTATCTGTCTTCCAAAAAACGAGCCACCTCTGTTGGAGATACATTAAGCCAGTTGACAAATTGGTTTAGCTTAGCGCGTTCGACATCAGCAATAAGGGGTTTTGTGTTGTCTTCTCTTCCCTGACTCCAAAGATCTGGTGAGACGATCATGGAAAAGCATGAGTTTCAATCTCCTTATGAATTTGGGCTTTGGGGAAAAATCAACTGGAAAATGGAATGGCCCATGGCAGGGAGGAGGGAGAGGCCAAGAGCTTTTGCTGTCCCTTCAGTTTTTCCCAGGCTATAAGTCTTCTCTTGACCCCCCTCAGTTCAATCTCCCCTCCCTATCAGAATTATAAAGTTGCCTAGCTCAAACATTTTGTTGGACTGGATGATGTTTATGGATCTATACATTTGGGCCGAAATCTTTTTACCGATTGTCCTGGATGCTGAAAGATGGTTTTCAGTCACCCTGCAGAATTTTTTGTAGAAAGGATGTCTGGATACATGTGTCTGTTGATTTTTGTTTTCTTGTCTCTCTTACATTTTGTACATGTTAGTGGGCCTTGACGCCTCCACTTGTTTCTATTAAAAAAAAAAGAACATTTTATAAGCCAGATATTCTAACCTTCTGCCTCATTTATCCTTTACACCATCAATGGGGAGAGGAGGGGGTTCTGGAGCCAAACCTTGCAGTGAGGAGGGCTCCTGAGCATACTTGCAAGTCCATATGCCATTCTGCTACAGACAGAATTCAGGGAATCGGATTTTTTTTTCAGTCTTTGCTGGGCTGCTTTAACGAGGGGGCTGTTTTAATTAGGGGTGAAACATTTTGGCTACATAAAAAGATTAGCTCTTCCTACAAGGGAGGGGAGGAGAGGGGAGGTGAAGGGTTGCAGTTGAAAGAGACCAAAAGGATAGGAAATGAAAGGAGAGGGAAAGGGAAAGAGAAAGAGAGAGGAAAGGAGAATGGGAAAGGAAAGGAAAAATCTAAGCCCGTGATGGCGAACCTATGGCACGGGTGCCAGAGGTGGCACTCAGAGCCCTCTCTGTGGGCACATGCACCATTGCCCCACTCCTAGGACTTCAGCTGGGTTTTATAAAACCTTTTCGCTTTAGGCCTCCAACGCCCTGTGCAAAAAAAAAAAAAAAGAAGGTTCAATCAATCAATCAATTTCAACTTCTTGTGGGGAAAAAAAGATCTCGCAAAGTTGGAAATGATTGATTGAACTTTTTAGTCCCACCCAGTCTGCTGTTACCACCGCAGCCACGCCCACCCAATGGGCCACACCCACCCAAGGGGCCACGCCCACTGGTACCCGACAATACATAAGTGGGTTTTGGGTTGTAGTTTGGGCACTCGGTCTCTAAAAGGTTCGCCATCGCTGATCTAAGCACTGGCATTTATCATCTCCTGGATTGGATGTGAACAGTGAATATGTGAAACTTGGGGCTTGGGAGACTGGGGGTTGCATTTCAGCATCTTCTAGTTATTTTGCTCCAACTTCAACTGAATTAAGAATGTGGTAGAGAAAAAGAGAGGGTGGTAATAGCAAAGAAGGTGTTATATCTCATAAACAAGAGCCGTCTATCTGAGCAGCTAGACCAGCGATGGCGAACCTATGGCACGTGCGCCAGAGGTGGCACTCAGAGCCCTCTCTGTGGGCACACCTGCCGCTGCCAGCTCGCTCAGGTCCATTAGGCCACCGCTGGCACCCGGAGCAGAAGCCCCACCCAGCACAAAGGAAGCGAAGCAGCTGGCTAGCAAACTCGAGTAGAGGTTGTAGAGCACGCCCCCCCCAAGCGCTCGCTGGCCTCTGTGTGCGGGGGCTGATGGTGTCAGGCAGCAGCCCCCCTGCCTCACCTTGCACCACAGCAATGGCACCCCCGCCCTACCCCCTGCCTCACCCCACAGGATGAGCCTCCTGCCCACCGCCCCACCCACAAGAGACCCCCTGGATCTCCCCCAATTCTGCCCAGCCCCCACAGGCATCCCCCCATGAGCAACATCAAGGTGGCCACCCCCACCCTGGCCATGCCCACTCAGTCTGCCGTGACCACCGCAGCCACGCCCACCCCCACCCCCCTGAGAGCACCACACTGCTGATGCAGCCCTGGCACTTTGCGATAAATAAGTGGGTTTTGGGTTGCAATTTGGGCACTCGGTCTCTAAAAGGTTCGCCATCACTGAGCTAGACCCTGCAGTTTCAACCCTAACCCTTTTCAACTGGTGGTCTTTAAAGTTTTACTAGGCTAAACCTGACTCACAATAAGCTAGTTTGGGACAGTGGGAGTTGTAGTGAAGCAACATAGAGAACCAAGGCTGATTTTTTAAAAAAAAATCTAACATAAAAATGCAACACACACTGACACTCTTTGATATTTACCAAAAGAAATTGGGACACGTTTGTTAACTCTACAGAATTCTGGGGATTGGGTATGAAGACAGGCAAAATATAGGTAACATAACAGTGTTTAGGAAAAAAAAACGTTCTGTTCTGGAGATAAAGTTGTTTCATTGTCTGATTTGAAAAATAACACTGTGGCTGACAGATTCGGGAGCCACAATGTTGCTGCAATGTGACCACATTGCTGAGTGTCCTTTGTAAATGTCGACACAGACACACAACGTTGCATGATATGTGTATTTAAATAAACAAAAGTCACCTCTAGTCTTCCTTAAGAGAAGCGGCTAGATGAAGATCTTAAAATACGCTGGTTTCTTCTGTCTGGTCCTCCTCTACATTCCTTCAGTTTCCAGAATTCCAAATGTGGGAAGAGAGAAAAACAAGCCTCAAATCATTCAATAGACAAAAGCAAATAATCAAATGCACTGCAAAGAGGCAGGCAATGTATGCTTTCCGTTGTTCTTTTAAAAAAAAACAGGGAAGTAAGACGACATTTAGTTCCCAGAAAGGCCAGGGATGTTTTTCTCCAACTTTGCAGTTTAAGACACTTTTGGCAAGGACGAGTTTGAAAGTAGGAAATCTTATTAATGCAAAAATATGTCTACTGCTCACAGAGAATGCATCTGCCTTCTTCACTGGTGGTCTTTTGTACTTAGTTTCATCCATGTGGGAAGTTAGAACTTGCCTTGAACTAGAAAAAAAATCTGCTTTCCTTGCAAATAACGCAAGGTTGAACATGCAGGAGTTTGCAGCAACTGAAAGATTTCTAACGCCTTGAACTGTGGATATTTTTACGTTTATTTTTACGTTATCCTGCCTTTATTACTTTGCAAGTAACTCGAGGTGGCGAACATATACAGTACTCCTATTTTCCTCACAACAACAGCACCTTGAGAGATGAGTTAGACTGAGAGAATAACTGGCCTAAAGTCACCTAGTCAGCTTTCATGCCTAAAGCAGGACTAGCTAGTCATGCCTAAGGCAGGACTAGCAATCTCCAGGTCTGCCTTAACTATTAGACCAGGTCTGCCTTAACTATTAGACCAAACTATTAGACCAAACTGGCTTTCCTAGTGAATGGGACCAGTGTTCTCTGCTCTTCAGTCCTGTTGACTTACCAAGGAAAATCACCCTTGCTGTGCTGGTAGCTTTCAGAGAACCCTCCTCTCCATCCAATAGTCTCCAGAAGTCTTGGATTTAAACTCCCATAATCCCCAGTCCTGTTGACTAAGCATGATGGAGCTGAAGTACAGTATCTGAAGGATGCCAAGTCAGAGAAGAGCTTCCAGCAAGACCGCCCAGGTCTTGTAAATCTAGAGGCCCAGGCTCTTACTCAGATGAAAGGGCCTTTTCATTTTCCCAAAGTGATGCTCACGATGAAAGAGCTGCCTGCTTTAAGGCTTTTAAAATGTCCTCATGAGTTTTACCAGCTGCCACTGACTGCCTGGAGCCAGAGGTCATCAGCTCAGGTCCTCTGTCCTTGCCAGACTCCTAAACTGAACAGCCCCAAAAATATTTGGTGAAGGACTGAGATCAAGGCTGAAGGGCCTAATGTAATCCAGACTCTTTTCAGCTTCCCTGGGAAAACCCCAGTGGCCTCACTTCTGGCTCTTGATCTTGATGACCCGCTTAGAATATTTACAGACATTCTGTGCTAGATAAGTAGGCACACCTCTAAGTGCTGTACTCTGCAATGATTAAGGTTATAAACCCCACTTATCTGAGATTCCCTAATTAAAAAAAAAAACAGAATGTTCTCATTGTAGGACAATTTGGCGAACTTGTCTGCAAAAATTCTCTCTTCAGTTCTGGGTCTTTCTCTAGTCAATGATCCCAGGGTCACAGTGGATTAAAAGGTGGTGTTTGGGGAGATCTGGAGCTGCAGACCTCATTTATGTTGGGTGGGTGCCCGGTGCTACTCACAAGCCTTTCCTAGAGTTCTCTGTTTTTGGCTCCAGCTGATAGATTTCAAAACAACAGTGAATGAAAGATGTCTCATTGTATACAACAGAGCAGAACTTTTCTGCCTGTTGGCTGCGTCAGATAAACAGGAATGAATCCCTGACTTCATTCTGTGGCTGTCCCCGCTGGAAACAGAACTGCCCCAAGGATCTCCTCCCCCTTGTGTCCCTCTCCAGCATCCTGCAGACCATCCCATGACTCAGCATGCAAACACTTTTGGTTCTGAAATGGCTTTTGACACACCAGCCACGCCCGAAGATACTTCCTTATAAAAAAAATTTTAAGCAACCTAAAATAAATGATGAAAGACATCTTTCATTGTGCAACTGTAGCTGTTCCTAATAAAAAGAACATGCTATGTTTTTCTTGCTGTTTTTGTTCCGCCGAAGCAAACACTGCTTGAGAGGCCAAGGAGATGCTCTTGACAGTCTTACTGGACTACAGAAGTCTTCTCCCTGTGCCTCTTGCACACCCACACTGGTCTGAGAAAATAATTGGCAGCTCTAGCCTGCCTCTACCCAGAAAAATGCTCAGGGTCCCTCTGATAAGTTTGTTTGCTTTAAATTTTCCGATTAGCCTCTGCCACAGTTTTATTTGGCAAGGTTGCAAAATAAATAAAATGACCCTGCCCGTGGGTATACAATTCAAAGGAAATTAGTTAAAGATTTTTCTAAAAATTAATAGATCCCCACTAGATTCTGAGATCACCAGGATGGAAGGCTGTTTTAGGCGTTGACTTCAAGTCAGGTAAATTGTGTTGCCTTAGAATTAAACATGTCTGGTCTAATGAAGAGAAGGACTGGGGTGACATGGTAGCAGTGTTCCAATATTTGAAGGGCTGCCACAAAAGAGGGAGGGTCAACCTAATTTCCAAAGCTCCAGAAGGCAGAACAAGAAGCAACAGATGGAAATGAATCAAAAAGAGAACCAACCGAGAACTGAGGAGAAATTTCTTAATAGTTACCGTAGAACAATTAATCAGTGGAACGGCTTGCCTCCAGAAGTTGTGGATGCTCCAACACTGGTTTTTAAGAGGAGATTGGACAGCCATTTGTCTGAAATGGTATAGGATTTCCTGTCTGAGCAGGGGGTTGGACTAGAAGACCTCCAAGGTCCCTTCCATCTCTGTTATTTTGTCATTCTAATTAGGCCCTGGATGTTTGCTCCATTGGCTGACTGGTGTTTGCAGCACCCCTGCTACAGACAGCAGATAGAGAACCCTTTTCTTTCTCTTAAGGATGTAAACCCCAGTGATTTTAAGCCTAAGGACCTTTGGAAGAAAAAAAGTGATTGCATGGCATAATCTCATTTGGACTTATTTGAACAGGGTGCTTCTTGTTGATCTTCCAAGAGTGAGAGACTGGATCACAGGATGCAAAAAGATCTACAGATATTCCTAGACTTATAAACTTTCATTTAGCAAACATCTGAAGTTACAATGGCAATGATAAGCTGATATACAACTAGTCCTCATACTTATGACCATCACAGCATCCCCACGATCCCATGATCAAAATCCAGGCACTTGAGCAGGTTGCAAATGAGGATCACATCATCCAGAGATGCAGCAAGCATTGTAAACACATGCTGGTTGCCCAGTGCCCAAATTTTGATCCCGTGAGTGTGGGGATGAGCCGCAGTCATAAGTATGAGGACTAGTCGCTTAACCAATGGTTGTAAATCAAGGACTATTTGTATTGGTTATATACTTTTCTAATTAGTTTCTTCTAATTTTTACTGAAGTATATGACAGACAACCCCAAACCGTGAATGCATAACATTTTTTTAAAAACCAGGTCAGACCACATTCTTCCTGGGGGTGAAGGAAGCTTTCCACTAAAATTTGACATCTCTTTCACAGAAGGCCTGGCTTACAAGCTGTTTTACAAAGCTGTAAGTATCTCTGGTGTTTCTGTGTAAACATTAGCATCCCCGATGCTGGTTGTCATCATTCAACATGCTTCTCCTGGTTTCTGAGTTTGACTCATTTTCCGGCTGGTACATTGAGCCATAATCTAATCAAAACAAGCTGGTTTCACAACAGTTCTACAAGCTAGGAAAAATCTGAGCAGTCACAGAGTTATGGATGCTTTTTCTGGGTCAATATAAAGGGAAAAAAAAGAGATTTGGGCATGTTAAAGACTAACAGGAGAATTCAAAGAGGGATGTTCTGGAGCACATAATGGGATTTAATAAATGGACTTCTTGCAAGGACCAAGATGAATGTGAATATTTTCCTCGTACCAAGCCAGCAGACCTTTTGAAAATGCCTTCCATTAAAATTAAAATAAACAGGAGGGGAAAGGACTACATTGGCGTCAAGCCACTGCAATTAATGGAAGAAGGGAGCAAATTTCCTACAATCTGGATGATAAAAACAAGAGCATTTGTACAGATTTCTCTGGACCTGTTGGAAAAGCTGTGCTGTCCCCAGTAGGTTTGTATTAAAATATGTTATTTTCCTGCCATTTCTCCAGACCAGAGACCTTGTGGATTGTCATTCTTTAATACGTAGTCTTAGTTCAATGCAATTCTGTACATTAAAGTCATAAGTTCACCCTGTGAGATAAGCTGTCTGTAAATTTGATAGACATAACAATATACTATTAAGAATTTTTTTCACCCAGACTTTTTTAAAGCTTTTTTTTTTAATGACTGGAAAAACACAAATGTGGAACGCCAGCTACATTTTTGTCAGTTGATTAGTTGAAAAAATGCAAAATCAGAATCATTCATAATCAAATGAGAACCAAATAACCTTCTTTGTCCCCTTCTTATCTTATCATCTTCTGACATGTTAGGCTTGTAAGGGGAAGCGTTTCTGTGGTCTCGCCTCTGTTTCTTTGGAAATAGGATCCTTCATGGAGAATATATGACACCATTGTTCAGAAAGGTTTGCACCACATGCCGACCACAGAAGGTTTATTGTGATCTCTTACCTCTGGCATTTCGGGTTCATGTGCAGATAAATTATGTGAGCTTCTCCTGTCTGCCACCTGAAAGGCTACAGCTTGGACAGATGGTTTACTCCGAATAGCTGGTTCACACATAGTTACATAGGAATAGCAATAGCAATAGCACTTAGACTTTAATAATAATAATAATAATAATAATAATAATAATAATAATAATAATAATAATAATAATAATAATAATGATGATGATGATGATGATGATGATGATGATGGTGGTGGTGGTGGTGGTGGTGGTGGTGGTGGTGGTGGTGGTGGTGGTGGTGGTGGTAGTAGTAGTAGTAGTAGTAGTAAAAAGTTGGAAGGGACTGTGGAGGTCATCTAGTCCAATCCCCTGCTCAGGCAGGAAACCCTATACCAGTGATGGCGAACCTTTTAGAGACCCAGTGCCCAAACTGCAACCCAAAACCCACTTATTTATCACTGGGTGCCAGGTGGGCATGGCCGCGGTGGTCATGGCACACTGGGTGGGCGGGGCCAGGACGGCGGGGGCCAGTCCCTCGCCATCTCCGGGGCATGGCACGCGTGCCCACAGAAAGGGCTCTGAGTGCCGCCTCTGGCACGTGTGCCATAGAATTTGCCACCACTGCCCTATACCATTTCAGATGGGGCTGCAAGTTTTCCCACTGCATTTTAGCCCATGAGATCATCCAGAGGTTTGGACATTGCAGAGGGAACGATTCCTATTACAATTAGTCACATTTTGATTGTCTTCTTTCTGATTTCCCCAATGATTGCCTTCAGTGTAATCAACAGACTTACAAACAACATGATTTGCTAACTTGTTCCAGAAAGCCTGGGTGTTTTATTGACTTTCGCCACTAATTGCTCGTAAGGATAATATACTGCCCCACAGTGCTTTGTAGCGCTGTCTACAATGTCAGCATTATTTGCAAGCTGCCCCCAACAATAATTTTACTGACCTCGGAAGGATGGAAGGCTGTGTCAACCTTAAACCAGTCAGGCTGTGGGCAGAGTTTGCTTTTAACACAGATAGTCCTCAACTTACGACCACAAGTGAGCCCCAAATTTCTGTTGCCAAGGTAAGTGACTTGCCACAAGTTGTTAAGTGGATCACTGCAGTTGTTCAATAAGTAACACGGTCATACAGTGAATCTGGCTTCCCCATTGACTTTGCTTGTCAGATGATCGCAAAAGGGTTTCCACGGCCTGTCACTGCAACTGTCATAAATATGAGTCAATTGCCAAGCGTCTGAATTTTGATCACATGTCCAGGGGGATTGCTGCAACATAAATGTGAAAAATGGTCATAAGTCACTCTTTTCGGTGCTGTTGTAACTTTGAACGGTCACTAAATGAACAGTTGAACGTCAAGGACTACCTGTATGTATCTTCTGAAGTTTCCTGTTTTCTTCAACTAAATCAGTGGTTCTCAACCTTTTTAATGCCGCAACCCCAACCAGTCGTAAGTCGAGGACTAAACCGGTCGTAAGTCGAGGACTAAACCGGTCGTAAGTCGAGGACTAAACCGGTCGTAAGTTGAGGACTACCCAACCGGTCGTAAGTCGAGGACTTTCCCTGCTCGGGAGCACTGCGTATGCGTGGTTCCGCCCCCTGCGCTGGCCGAGGCGTAGCTGGCAAGCAGCAGAGACGGAGCAGGCCGACCACCAGCTGGCCCAGCCCAAGGGAGGTAAGGCACCCGCCGGAAAAGGGGAAAAAAATGGCGGACAAAAAAATGGCGGACAGCCTTGCTTGGCGACCCCCATGAAATGGTTGATCGACCCCAAATGGGGTCCCGACCCACAGGTTGAGAACCACTGAACTAAATGACTGGCTTCACCAAACATCTTTAACTCAATTAAGGATTAAATAAATGTCTTGGATTATTACCATAAAACAATCAACGGTAAATTTAGAAAAGCTTAGATTTAATCTCAAACAGGCCTAGGTTGCTTTTAGTTCTCCCTTGCACAGAGGTGTCAAAAAAAGTCCAGATGTTGGTCACAATTTCCAAGATCAAGGCTCCACCCCTTGTTTACATTGGTTTGTCCTGGGTTGGGCAAACGTCAAAACCAGCCCTGTTGTCTGTGTTTCCAGTTTGTTGATTCAACATACTGGTTGGGCTTACTTCCTGCAATAAGTCAAAAATTTTGAAAATCATCCTTTGTTAAATAAAAACATACAGGAGTCATTCCCATACAAGGCTATCTCACTGTGACGACCTATACCATATCATAATAAAGACTGAGTTTCATGGGGCAGCATTGTGGTTGGGCTCCCCTATTGAGCCAAACAAAAATTATTGTGATATTTAACCCCAGAACAACACCGTGTAATGGAATTTGGGCACTCTTCCAGATCTCCCTCCCCATTAACTGCTGTATTTGAGGGGCTGCCACAAAGAAGAGGGGGTCAAGCTATTCTCCAAAGCACCTGAAGGCAGGACAAGAAGCAACGAATAGAAACTAATCAAGGAGAGAAGCAACCTAGAACTAAGGAGAAACTTCCTGACAATCAACCAGTGGAACAGCTTACCTCAAGAAATCGTGGGTGCTCCATCATTGGAGATTTTTAAGAAGAGACTAGACATTCACCTGTCTGAGATGGTAGGTTCTCTGCTCGAGCAGGGGGCTGGACTAGAAGATCTCCAAGGTCCCTTCCAGCTCTATTCTATTCTAAGTAGCCATGTTACACCAAAGAGCTCTGGGGGTGCAGTGATTAGAATGCAATACAGGTGGTCCTCAACTTACAACAGTTCATTTAGTGAGCATTCAAAGTTACAACAACACTGAAAAAAGTGACTTATGACCATTTTTCACATTTATGGTCATTGCAGCAATCCCCCTGGTCACGTGATTTACATTCAGAAGCTTGACAACAGGTTTGTATTTATGACGGTCGCAGTGTCCTGGGGTCTTGATCCCCTTTTGTGACCTTCTGACAAGCAAAGTCAATGGAGGAGCCCGATTCACTTAACAACGGTCTTACTAATTTAACAGCTGCAGTGATTCACTTAATAAATGTGGCAAGAAAAATCGTAAGATGGGGCAAAACTCACTTAACAGATTTCTCACTTAGCACTTAACAGATTTCTCACTTTTGGGCTCAGGTGTGGTTGTAAGTCAAGGACTTACCTGTTCTTTCTCCCAACTGGAAAAAAAAAATCTTTTTTTGGCCAAAACTGAAGTTTGGGAAGCCTGTACTACATGTAACTCAATAAGCACACCAACAACTTTCCTTTTGGGGTCTACTTTGCCCTGCTGTCCTCTCAATAATAATAATAATAATAATAATAATAATAATAATAATAATAATAATAATAATAATAATAATAATAATAATAATAATAATAATAATAATAATAATAATAATAATAATAAAGATGGAAGGGACCTTGGAGGTCATCTAGTCCAACCCCCTTCTCAGGCAGGAAACCCTATACCATTTCAGACAAATGGCTGTCCAGTCTCTTCTTAAAAACTTCCAGTGTTGGAGCATTCACCGCTTCTGGAGGCAGGTTGTTCCATTGGTT
The DNA here is from genome assembly GCF_001527695.2 of Protobothrops mucrosquamatus. Classification (NCBI taxonomy): domain Eukaryota; kingdom Metazoa; phylum Chordata; class Lepidosauria; order Squamata; family Viperidae; genus Protobothrops; species Protobothrops mucrosquamatus. Next base: position 101,715 of record NW_015386273.1, on the reverse strand, counting down.
AATTGTTCTAACTGTCAGGAAGTTTCTCTCTTTGGTTAGTTTCCATCCGTTGCTTCTTGTCCTGCGTTCAGGCGCTTTGGAGAATAGCTTGACTCCCTCTTCTTTGTGGCAGCCCCTCAAATACTGGAACACTGCTATCATGTCCCCCCCCTCATCCTTCTCTTCATTAAACTACTAGACATACCCAATTCCAGCAGCCATTCCTTATATGCTTTAGCCTCCAGCAAACCCTCTGCCCATGAGCCACCTCTATTTATCTTGGCCTGGGAGCGAATACAAGCAGAGGATTCAACGCCAAATTATCTGCATTAATGAAAGGTCACTGCATATCCTCTGTAGCAAACAACTGTATACTGTACAGTAGTTAAACTTTAGTGAAATACCAACACAATTAGATCACTCAGATTCACTCAGCAGCTTCGGCAAAGTGAAGAAGAAGAAAAAAAGGAAAGAAATTTTCTGCCTGATAAGTTACAAGCCTCAAGAAAGTAGCAAATATTTCTGATCTTTGCAAAATTCTACAGCGTACAATGAGATCTTGTACGGATTGATCCCTTGGAGAGCTGGCAGTAAAAAAAAAAGAAAAAGAAGTAAAGCCAAATTTTAGCTTTATGGGAGGCATATATTCTGAGATACCTAAAAATGGATTTTAATTTTTCTCTATAGTCGTGCTAAGACTTTTAATCCTTTTGAATGCAAAAAATTATGTAAAGGTGATGAGACTGTCAGCAGAATAATCCTCCCAAATTGAACGGAATGGAACTGAATTTGTTATGCAGGAAAAAAAGACCGAGTTTAGAATCATAGAACTGGAAGAGACCTGGAGGTCATCTAGTCCAACCCCTTGCCCAAGGCAGAAGTCATTATTCCATCCTGGATAGATGGTTGTCTAATCTTTTCTTAAAATCCTCCAGTGGTGGAGCAACAACAACTCTGGTAGGTTAGCTGTTCCTTTGATTAGTTGTTCTTAAATCAGGGTGGGGATGCAGAGAGGAAAAATACAGGAAAAAATTCCACCAAAGGGTGGGGCAGCAACTCTGAATGCTTTGGGCCACTCCATGCCACACATCTTTTTCAGGTTTTCCAGGGCGTGAACTGATAAGACACAAGACAGGAGAACAAAAAGAGGCACCTGCAGAGTCAAAAATATGACGACATCAGGTAAGGCTGCAGGGGGTCCAAAACATCAAGACTCGGGCAATTGAAGACCTGCCCTTTCTGCATGCATCTTGATTAAGTTCACCCCTCTTCTCGTCCAGACACATCTGGCACTCTCCAGACACATCTGGCACCCTTCCTGATCAGACCTTCAGGCACATAAAGGGGGGGGGGAGGAAGGGAGAAAGAGAGAGAGAGCTTTGTGTAGTTCCTGGAAAGAAAGTGCAAAAACACACAGACACACCCCATAAATTCAACACATTCCTCACTTGCATAGAAGACACCGAGCAATGCCTCCTACGCCCACAGCTGGTCAAAGGGTGGGAAAGAACTCTTGATGTTCTGCTTTGCTTTGATCTTGCTCTATTTTTTTCTTCTTACAGAGCAGTGGGGACCCATGGACCAAATCTGTCCTTTAAGATTCCCTGCAATGGCAGCCAGGCTCCCTTCTCCCCCCTTTATCTCTTCCAATCCGATTCGAATGACCTGTATCTACTACAAAGCCAACTCCAGACTCAGCTTTATTTATTTACTATCCTGAACCTTACGAGGTCACAGGGGTGCCCTTAGATAGCTTACCATATCTGAGTGTTTCTCAACCTTGGCGATTTGAAGCTGTGTGGACTTCAATTCCCAGAATGGGCTAGGGCAGGGGTAGGCAACCTTGGCTCTTTTATGACTCGTGGACTTCAACTCCCAGAATTCCTGAGCCAGCATGGCTCAGCTTGGAAACCTCTCCCTTTCCCCTCAGCATGGCTGGCTCAGGAATTCTGGGAGTTGAAGTCCACGGGTCTTAAAAGAACCAAGGTTGCTTACCCCTGGGCTAGGGAATTCTGGGAGTTGAAGTTCACACAGCTCCAAGTCGCCAAGGTTGAGATACACTGCCACATCTGGATGATGCCCTGAATAGCTTCACTTCAACTCTGTTTGCTGCCATTGTGTAATCGTCAAAATGATTGCAGCCCTCACATTAGTAGTATTCTTTACTGTCATTGGCTGCAGTGCCCAGTCTTTGATGGAAATTAGCCTAAATCTTAGGGATGAAAAATATGTTTATCATCTTTTTTGTTTATTTTATTTCGTCCACACCCAAGCAAAGGTGACTGACTGTAGGAAAATGTTAGAAAATGTAGGATGGATGGATGCAAGACTGATGAAAGATGATAGATAAGTGACAGATCTACCATGGATGTTTGTAGCAAACTTATGCAGCTATTTCTAGGAAGAAGTCCTAATGGACTTACCTCTCCAATAATAGTAATAATAATAATAATAATAATAATAATAAAGTTGGAAGGGACCTTGGAGGTCATCTAGTCCAACCCCCTGCTCAGGCAGGAAACCCTATACCATTTCAGACAAATGGCTGTCCAGTCTCTTCTTAAAAACTTCCAGTGTTGGAGCATTCACCGCTTCTGGAGGCAGATTGTTACACTGGTTAATTGTTCTAATTGTTGGAACTATAAGTAGTCCTCGAATTACATCCACAATGGAGCTGAACATTTCTGTTGCTAAGCAAGGCAGTTGTTAAGTCAGTTGCACCCCATTTTATGACCTTTTTGCCACAGTTGTTAAGTGAATTACTGCAGTGTTAAATGAATCATATAGCCATTAAACAAATCTGACTTCTCCCAATTACTTTGCTTGTCAGAAGTCAAATGGGAAGGTTATAAATGGGGATCACATGGCCCAGGATGGTGCAACTGTCATAAATACATCCCAGTTGCCATGTGCCCAAATTTTGATCACATGACCATGGGGAGGCTACTACAGTTGTGTGAAAACCAATCATAAGTCACTTTTTTCACTGCTGTTGTAACCTCAGTCACTAAACAAATGGTTGCAAGTCGAGGATTATCCATATAAAACTGCAGCTTAAGCACTGGAAGACAGAGCTGGGTGTGTATACATTGATGCCATTTTAAAAAACGTTTTAATTAAAGCAAATGAGTAAAATATTTCAAAAACAAAGACAACGTAGCATAAATGTGGAGTAGGATAAATAAACCAGCCCCCTTCGTGAAATGTGCAGAGAACAGAAATAACACACAACTACATCCAGTGTCATGGGTGTAAATTGGGTATGTCTAGTTTAATGAAGAGAAGGACGAGGGGGGACCTGATAGCAGTCTTCCAATATCTCAGGGGCTGCCACAAAGAAGAGGGAGTCAAGCTATTCTCCAAGGCGCCGGAAGGCAGGACAAGAAGCAACGGGTGGAAACTAATCAAGGAAAGAAGCAACCTAGAACTAAGGAGAAACTTCCTGACAGTGAGAACAATTAACCAGTGGAACAACCTGCCTCCAGAAGCGGTGAATACTCCAACACTGGAAGTTTTTAAGAAGAGACTGGACAGCCATTTGTCTGAAATACTATAGGGTTTCCTGCCTGAGCAGGGGGTTGGTCTAGATGACCTCCAAGGCCCCTTCCAACTATTCTATTCTATTCTATTCTATTCTATTCTAAACTTCTATGCAAGCCATTCCGCTTTGAACGCAGCGCACGCGCAAACGGGAACTAAACGGGACGGGCTCTTCCCCAGGCCGGCTCCGCCCCTGACTGATAACCGCCCCGAGAAAAGCCAAGAAGGGGCGTGGTGAAACGACGACTGCTTCTCCCATTGGGCAGTTTATAACTAGAAGGCGGGGCCAGGATGGCGGGAAATACGGAACTGGAACCCGGAAGCCTCTTTGTAGAGTTCCCGGAACTTGAGAGCCGAGCCCGTTCTGCCTTGCCTGGAGGAAGAGGAGGCTGGTAAGGGGCAGCTAAGCCCGCAAGCCCTTCGTTTCAATGCGGAGCGCTACTAGTAGGAGTTGTAAGGGACTACTCATAGGAGTACGCGTGAAGGTGAAGAGCGTCTGCACGCGGTGCTGGGTGAATTCGGGCCACGTGGAGTTGAGAGTTGCTGTCTTGAGAACGCGACCGCGGCTTCCCCACCCAACCACGTAGGTCCCTTTGGACGGGGAGGCGCGTTTATAGCCTCTTAGAAAGAGGGCAGTTCCTGGCAGAAGACGTTTGGGGCTGTGCTGCGGAGACTCCTCGTAAAACTGGAGTGCGGCCTGCCTCCCCTTTCCTGATGTGGGGTGTGTATAAACACGGGCAAGCGGGCTTGCTTTGAGCTGCTGTCAAAAGCTGAGCAGTTGGGGCCTGGTTGGTGTTTGGGTGGGAGACCACCAGGAGATTCTGGGGCTGTGGAGTATTTGGTGGGTTGAAAAACGAAGAAGGTGCTATATTGCTGCCAGGTAAAGTATGATTGACCCTCGTCAGTACTGTCATTTGGAATCGAGCAGGATGCCACGGAGTCTTGACCTTCTAGTCGTTTGAGTGCCTGGAGTATCCTTTCCATGAGTCTTTCCATCCCATTTTGAGAAGAAATTAAAATTGTATGCAGTATGTTTGACTGGAGAATTCTGGGAACCTACACATCTTAAAGTTGTCAAGGTTGAGAAACATTGGTATACGGAACATAAAGCCCCATCAGCATATGCCCCTCTGCTCTCCCACCTCAGATGGACCCAACTCTACTGGCCTTTCTGACAGCCAGAATTCTTGGTTTTCTCCCCCCTCCCCGCCCCCAAGCACTGGGTGGGTGAGACCATAGGACAGTGATGGCGAACCTTTTA
>NW_015386273.1:51471-95684 GCF_001527695.2 Protobothrops mucrosquamatus | reverse complement strand
TGTACAGGTATAGTATAGGGGGTACCTTGCTCAATAGTAGTAACTGTGAGAGGGATCTCGGAGCCCTAGTGGACAATCACTTAGATATGAGCCAGCCGTGTGCTGCAGCTGCCAAAAAAGCCAACACAGTGCTGGGCTGCATTAACAGAGGGATAGAATCAAGATCACGTGAAGTATTAATACCACTTTACAATGCCTTAGTAAGGCCACACTTGGAATACTGCATCCAGCTTTGGTCACCACAATGTAAAAAAGATGCTGAGACTCTAGAAAGAGTACAGAGAAGAGCAACAAAGATGATTAGGGGACTGGAGGCTAAAACATATAAGGAACGATTGCTGGAATTGGGTATGTCTAGTTTAATGAAGAGAAGGACGAGGGGGGACATGATAGCAGTGTTCCAATATCTCAGGGGCTGCCACAAAGAAGAGGGAGCCAAGCTATTCTCCAAGGCACCTGAAGGCAGGACGAGAAGCAATGGGTGGAAACTAACCAAAGAGAGAAGCAACTTAGAACTAAGGAGAAACTTCCTGACAGTTAGAACAATTAACCAATGGAACAACCTGCCTCCAGAAGTGGTGAATGCTCCAACACTGGAAGTTTTTAAGAAGAGACTGGACAGCCGTTTGTCTCAAATGGTGTAGGGTTCCTGCCTGGGCAGGGGATTGGACTCGATGACCTCCAAGGTCCCTTCCAACTTTATTATTATTATTATTATTATTATTATTATTATTATTATTATTATTATTATTATTATTATTATTATTATTATTATTAATTTGATGACCAAATTATTTGGTAGCAAAGCTGTGCAAAGGTAGCCTTAATATGAGCACAACTCAAAGCCTACGAGGCAGTTGCAATTACAAATTGGTTAATATTCTTGGACATTTCAGCACAACAAACTTTAGTCAGTTGGGTTTCTTCAATTTGCACTCTGGTTTTTTTGCTCATAACGTCCTTCCAAGCTTCAATACTTTTAGGATATGTTTTGAAGTGTTGCCTAATTTGCATCTTCTCTCTGTTTTCATGCTGAAGGATATTTCATGTAATCTGAAGGCAGAAAATGAAGCGGAAAGGCGGAGGCTATACTGGGAAGCAGCAGGAGTCTTGCGACGTGTGGCTGGACCCTTCAGCGCTCAAAAGACGCAAGGTGGTGGCAATTTATTTATACCCCACCTTTATTTTTATACATAATTCAAGGGGGTGAATATATACTTCTCCCCTCTTCCTATTTTCCCCACAATAACTCGGTGTGTTGGATTGGGCGGGAGGCAACCAGCCTGCTTTCATCTCTAAGGCAGACTAGAATGCTCCCTCTCCTGGTGATTGGCCCAAAATCATCCAGATGGCTTTCATGCCTAAGGTGGGACTAGAACTCGCCGTCTCCTGGTGATTGGCCCGAAATCATCCAGATGGCTTTCATGCCTAAGGTGGGACTAGAACTCGCCGTCTCCTGGTGATTGGCCCAAAATCATCCAGCCAGCTGCAATGCCTAAGGTGGGACTAGAACTCACTGCATCCTGGTTTCTAGCCTGGTGCCTTAACCACTAAACCAAACTGGCTCTAATGTACTAAGGTAGTTTATTTCATGCATTGTTAAAGCTGAACAGCAATATAACATGAGAGATTTCATTGTGCAGGTAATCTGAAACCTGTCATCTTTCCAGGCCCTCAGACACAGGAGCCCTTTGTGGCCTGGCTCATACAAACTAAGCCATGATGGTTTGCTTGTTTGGGGGTTAATGTATTGGGTGAACTTACCTGATTGATACTGTGATTTATAATTTAGCATAAATTAAGTATGAAGCCAGATCATTGTGATTTCATTTTTAATGTGGGCCAGTGTGCTCACAGTAAAAAATGACAGTAAAGGCTATCGTCAATGATGGTTAAGCTAACCATGATTTAGGATGTACAAGCTTAGCCAGTATCTACCCTGGAATACTGTATCAAACAGGAAATCTGAGGAGATGAACAGGTTGGCAAGCACCTACAAAGTCCACAATTGAGTCTAGATCAGACATATTATTAATCTTACCTTAGTTTGATTTTGCTGAGAATGGCAGCTTAGAACCTCTGGAAAGATGCCTTGAAGTCACATCTAACATAGTATTAAGTACCAGCATTATGGTGCCATGCAGGTAGTCCCTCGATTGGTTGCTTAGCAACCATTTGAAATGACCCAGATTTGAAGTTACGATGGTCACGGGGGAGGGAGCTGTGGTCACATGACTGCACTTCAAAAGTTCATTAGCCAGACTGCATTTACAACTCTTGGCAACATCCCATGGTCAATGACTACATTTTATGACAGTTTTGCTAAAAACTGGCAATTCTTTTCAGCAAAAACATGCTCATAGCAAACTACTGGTTTGCTTAACCATCGTGATTTGTTTAACAAATGCTGCAAAAAAGGTGGTAAAATGAGATCAGTCACACGACTGAGTCACTTTATGACCATTGTGAATTATGACCGTGCTGGGCGGGCTCCATTACGGTCATAACCCGAGGACTACCTGTAGTTGAAAAAACATCAGTTTATTTTAATTACTGATTACACATTGCACAAACTTGCTGGGAGGAAGATTAGTCATAGGGTGATGGCGTTTTGAAAAAGAAGATATGATTGCCCCAGGAAGGTGTTCTGATCAGGAACACTCCTGTCAATAGAGGAAACCATACTGTGATTATTTGTTGCAGGTTCTGCTTGCAGATGCTGTTCAAATTGGTTTTTTTATGAGTAAATTGCTATTAATGTAGGGTTTGGGAATTAAGTAGTGTATGCAATATGCTAAAAGTGATGCACCAGGACAGTTGCTCTTAATTCTGTGTTTTGTTCCATCTAGAATGTTGTCACTAAGTCAGCCTTAACTCTCCTGGGCCAGTACTCTCATTCTGCTTCAGTAAATGGGCCTCATCCAGGCACTAAACAAACCACTATTTCTACTTTCTTCACTGCTCAGAAAGCAGGTACAGTCTGTTTTTTTTTTCCCATGCGGGAACAATTGTAAGATACTCATGACATGGGAAGAGAATTATCTTTGCAGAAATAATTGCCAATCTGACTTATTATGCACACTGTAACATCAACAGACCAAATGGCTGAAGTTCTTTGCTAAGCCACAATTGACAAATCCAGCGTACCCGTGTTATGTAAATGCAGTTTGTAGGTTTGTAACTATGTTGGGTAAAATGAGGGATCCCAGAACACAGATTTTTCTCTCCAAAATCCTCCAGTAAAAAAATCCACCATTTGTTTTATTTTGTTGCTGGGGAAGAGGAGACCGTACATGTATGAAATTGTTCAGGCTTTGGAAGTGAAACACTTTAGGCTTAATTGAAATATACACTTCTCATCTGAGCTTATGCTTGTGTACAAATATAGTGAGGGCTACACACTGATAGCCCCAAAGGGGACTGGGAGAACATGGCCATCCTCTTTTCATTGTGGAGTTACATGGTATGTTAAGCCATCATGTAGTCTGTCAAATTCTGGCATAAGGCCACTATGGTTACAATGAACAGTGGCTTAGCACAATGTAAACTCTCCATTATAATTTGAATAGGATTTAGTACATGCTATCTAAGCTGGTAGAAATTCCATTTCTTTATATGCTGCTCCAACAGCAGACAACATCTGGATTCCTGTTAAAATGAGGCAGAAATGGCAGTGATGGGTCTCTGGGAAATGTAGTCCTCCCACCCACCCACCCAGGTTTAATCTCCCCATTAATGCAAGGGGGACTTATCATTTGGGGCCTCTGCCTTGCCAGACGCAGAATGGGACAACTCTCCGTAGCCATCTCACTGCAGCCACCTCATTGTGGGACAACTCGCTGCAGGACAATGTAACACTTCAATTTAATTATTTAAAATAAAAAATATTTTAATTTTTGTCATTCGCATTTTATTCTGTCCTTCGTTTTGCATCCTTTAATTATTCTATTCCACCATTTCTTTGATATTAGTGTAACTCTTGTCCCGTGGCAAGTTGGCTGTGGTGAATTGTCATCGACCAGGGGTAGGCAACCTTGGCTCTTTTATGACTCGTGGACTTCAACTCCCAGAATTCCTGAGCCAGCATGAGGGAAACTTTGGCCCCTTCATGACTTGTGGACTTCAACTCCCAGAATTCCTGAGCCAGCATGGCTCAGCTTGGAAACCTCTCCCTTCCCCCTCAGCATGGCTGGCTCAGGAATTCTGGGAGTTGAAGTCCACGAGTCATAAAAGAGCCAAGGTTGCCTACCCCTGTCATAGACCCCGCCCAGAGGTGTCTCTGCAGTGCCTCAACTTGGAAAAGTTGCCGGTTATGGGGGGGCTGAATTGGCATGGAGGATTCTTGGTCTGTTATCCAAGTACCAGGCAGATGGGGATGCAGGCTATAGCTCTGCTGATGCTTGGAAGCTATTGGCCACGTTTCCACATTGGGGCCACATTTTGGAGTTTAAAGGTGGCCATTGAAACAGTTTGCCTGACAGAATCTTTGTCCTGGCAGGCAATTATATTCCCAGCCTTAACTCCTGAAAATTTCACGTAATGGTTTCCTATGGCTGTAAACAAAGTCAGAAGCTGCACAGCACCCAATCACCCCATTCCTCCAGCTCCTCATTACTTGAGAAGTGCTGCGGTTTGCTTCTGAGAAGTGGAGAGAGGTGGGGAGGGTCATGAACTAGCTCTCCAAATACCATACAAGGCAGGGGTTCCCAACCAGGGGTGCAAGATGATATTCCAGGGGGGTGCGAAAACTTGGGTTTTCAAAATTATAATGTGTATGCATAATTTGTTGCTGTTATTTCAAACTTTTGTAAGGGGTGCGAGAATATATCAGAAGTGTTCTAGGGCAGTGATGGCGAACCTTTTAGAGACCGAGTGCCCAAACTGCAACCCAAAACCCACTTATGCATCGTCGGGTGCCGGGTGGGTGTGGCCCATTGGGGGGGCGTGGCCCATTGGGGGGGCGTGGCTGCGGTGGTAACGGCAGACTGGGTGGGACTAAAAAGTTCAATCTATCAATTTCAACTTTGCAAGATATTTTTTTTCCCCGCGAGAAGTTGAAATTGACTGATTGAACCTTTTTTTTTTTTTTGCACACGGCGGCGGAGGCCTAAAGCGAAAAGGTTTTATAAAACTCAGCTGAAGGCCTAGGACTGGGGCGACGGCGCGTGTGCCCACAGAGAGGGCTCTGAGTGCCACCTCTGGCACCTGTGCCATAGGTTCGCCACCACTGTTCTAGGGGTACGGAATATAGAAAAGGTTGGGAGCCGCTGATATAAGGGTTGCACAAAGCCCCACCAGTAGATGGCAGCAAAAAGATAAAGGTAAACCTTTTAGTGCCATCTAGTGGTCATCTTTTTCATCCCAGATATTTTAGCAGCTAGTCATTGCACATTTTCAAGGCTACATAGCTGTAAGTTCAAATAAGTTACACATACATTTGCAGAGCTCTGTATAAGAGGATTTATTATTTGCTACTTCCATCGCACTCTTCACTGCAAAGACATACAAAACTCACAATGTCATCCAAAAAACTTTTGTCTCTCTCCATTGCATTTAATACTACTAAAAGGTGTGGAAGATATGTGACAAAACTCCTGTTTCACTACTACTTCTTCATCACTTCAAAAACTAGGGAAAAGGTAATTGAGGAAAGCAGCAACTTTTGAAGTTTGTTTTTTTCTCTCAAGTCTTTTCTTTAGGTAACAGTTCTTGGTTGGTTGTTTCTTTCAATTCCACAGAGGAGCAAGAGAGGGAATAATTGAGACCTACTAAGAAAGACAGGTTGACCATTCAGGCATAGCACTAGTTCAGGGGTTCTCAACCTTGGCGACTTTAAGACCTGTGGACTTCAACTCCCAGAATTCCTCAGCCAGCAAAGCTGGCTGAGGAATTCTGGGAGTTGAAGTCCACAAGTCTTAAAGTCGCCAAGGTTGAGAACCCCTGCACTAGTTAGAACAAGAGCCTGATCAATATTTGTATTATCTTTTTCTCTGGTTAGCCAGACAGGTTTTTGCAACAACAAACATATCCCCAAAACTTTTATTTTAAACACGGAGGCTAAGGCACGCTTTTTCCCTGAATTAAATGATTCTCCCCTCCTAGACAAGCTTCAGATCACCAACGGTCCTGCCTAAGTCCATGTCTTGGCAAAGCTTCTGAAAGCCACAGTAAATCAAGCAGGGAGACGGGATCTCCTCCCAGGGCAGGACCTCTGACTAGTAGGGAGAACATCCGATCCCTTAGATTCAGGTAGACTCTTGAGGGATGGAGCGTGAACCTCTCCTAAGAACAGGATTTTGGAGTTATAGCATTTTTTCCCCCTCAGTCACATATGTATCTGGCTCCTGAAGTAAAACAGCTGCACCTGCCTAGGACTGCTAAGCTATATAAAGTCTGTGTCGTTGGCCTCTGGCTGATTCGGATTCCATTGTTTTTGGCAGGGGAAAAAAGCACAGACCAAAACGAACAGTTGGTGACCTCGGCGTCAAACAACATTGTCCATCTAGAAGACTCTGAACTGCTTAGAGGGAAAAGGACCACAGCCCCGACTTCTGTCCTTCAACCATCAGGTCTGCAAGACTGCCAAACACGATCTGCAAAGCTGCCAAACGCCTCCCGCCTTTTCTTTGGCCGTTCTCTCCCTGCTCGAGCCCAGAGCCAGACCAGCACCCTCCGAGTTGCTAGTAGGGAGGAAGACGCCGTAGTAACAAACGGGGAGGCCTTTCTAACTACAGATCTCATTCAGCACCTGGGAGTAAAGGGGGGCCTTCAGCCGCCGATGGTCCCTGTGTCCCCTCTGAAAGAGAAGAATGGCGGCTGGCGAATTGAAGAGAGACCCGCTTTGTTCTCTCAGAGAAGCCCAAGTTTTAAAATAACCCCGAACCAAAGGAGGAGTGCAGGGAAACGGCGCAGAGCCCTCTCCTCTAGGGCAAGCGCTACTTTTGTGGACGACTCTGACTCTGAAAATATGGATCCTGACCCGGAAGAAAACCTACCGGGAGCGACACATTTGAGGGATTTCAACCAAGCCACATCTGGATTCTGTAGAAACTATTCGGAGGCCGTTAGCTATGAGAACAGCTCCCTAGCTTCAACGCAGCGGCTGTTCACACAGGACTCCGAGGGCTACAGAGTAATTTCGCACCGCTACGGAGAAGACAGCAAACGGTCCTCACCAAAGGAGCTCCTGTGGGGCAAAAGGACCCCCGTAAGAAGCTCCTTCAATAATAAGGGCTGCTTTAGAGATGGTTGGGCTGGAGACCGTAGCCCCCCTGGGTCCCTGGGCAGGAGCGTCTCTCCTCTGACAGAACGGAGTGAAAAGTCATGTTATGACTTGCTATTCACAGAGGATTCAGAAGGCAATAAAGTCATTAAACACTAAATCGTAATTGCTCTGTGAGATAAACTGGGCTCAGTGCCTCCTTACAAAACAAACCTGGCTTATATACTGTATACTGCCTATGGCTGTGTGTCGCATACTTAAATCTGTTTTGCTCAACATGCTTTCTTCAGATGTGTGAGCTAATAAAAGAAATGGAGGAATGCAAGCTTAATCCTGGTGTTCTAGAAAAGCTGCTCTAGAACAGCGATGGCGAACCTTTTAGAGACCGAGTGTCCAAACTGCAACCCAAAACCCACTTATGTATTGTCTGGTGCCAGTGGGCGTGGCCCCTTGGGTGGGCGTGGCCCATTGGGTGGGCGTGGCTGCGGTGGTAACAGCAGACTGGGTGGGACTAAAAAGTTCAATCAATCATTTCCAACTTTGCGAGATCTTTTTTTCCCCACGAGAAGTTGAAATTGATTGATTGATTGAACCTCCTTTTTTTTTTTTTGCACAGGGCGTTGGAGGCCTAAAGCGAAAAGGTTTTATAAAACCCAGCTGAAGTCCTAGGAGTGCATGTGCCCACAGAGAGGGCTCTACATGCCATCTCGGGCACCCGTGCCATAGGTTCGCCATCACCGCTCTAGAATTATTCCACGAGATCAGAGTCGACTAGCTTTCAATTCAGGTAGCTTAAAATTTGGCTAAGATGGGTTTACGCTAGACCCATCAGCCACAGCACCGTTTAAAAGTTGGTATTGCTGACCAGTGCTCGCTGCCTCAAAATGGAGGGTGGGGGGAAAGGTGCCTTTTGTTTTTAAAAAACAGCAGACCTGCCTGGTTGCACAGCTGGTGCACCTGATCCATGCAACGTCCGCAAGATCCAGCCTGCAAAGATGGGTCTACTTCCTTGTGCCCCTTTAGGCGACGTTTCAGACTAGACCACCAGTTTGTATGTTTACAAAGAACGCCAACCAATGAGTCTGAACAGACCTCCCAGTTGTTCTGCCCCAATGAACACCTGATGCTCTCCAAAGGCTTTGGATTTGAATGCCAGTCAGCCTGAACCTCAGGCTAACGGCAAGTGCTTTGGGGAACTGCAGCCCAAAAAGGCTGGAAAGTACCAGGTTGTCTACATCTGGCTTTACAATATCTTTAAATAGCTTGATAGAATATTACTATTAAGAGTGGGAAAGAATGGGTGAAGTGGAAACTTGTTTTGTGCGCCATGGGAAAGAGAGTGATATAAATTCCCTGAGGGTTGAAAGTTAGTGATTTAAACCAAAATGGTTCCCCTACATAACAAGTGGCAGCATCAGGAACAATCGTGCTACAATTGCTGCTGACAAAAGGATCAGCCAGTGCTCAAAAGGCTTTGAAAATATACTGCAAAAACTTTTCCACACTTTTGCAAATTGCCAGGAGGTTCTGAATGGTGATTATTAGTGGCAATAATTTTAAACATGCAGACAAGCACTAGAAAAGATCTTCCAATTGCTTTAAAAATGCCATAGCCTGATGCTACAGACGAGTCCAAGGAGTTGTTTTGCAAATTCTTGGGGGGGAGGGCAACTGAGGGGTTCCTTTGAGAGTTCTTGGTTTTTGCCAGCACAAAAGACCAAGCCATTCTTGAACTGTCCTGACCATCCCCAGTCCTAAAGTATCTTACAAATTCACAGGTTATTTGGTGCCCTCCCACTAGAAACTTGACCACTGTGCTATTCTTCCATTTGTGTTAATTCCACCTGCTTGACCCTGAGCTTAAAGCAAAGAGCAAAGCATGCAGATTCTGTGTTTTGTGTCAACAAATAAAAAAGATAGGAATTTTAGCTTTCAAGAGCTGATTTGCAAGACTGGGTAGCAGCCTGAATTCAAAGGGGTAAAGATACTTCGGAGCGCACATAGGTGGGCTTCACACATGCGCCAGCAACTCCGTAGATGTATTTGCTTCAAGGAGGTGTTGACAAGTGGACTCTAAGTGTACTTTCAAATCTGCACTGCTGCACAGCTTTAGTATATCATCAGCAAACATTTTAAATTCAATGCTTAGATTTAGACACTTGATTACATCTTTAGTCAACTATACCTCTGTTGTTTGAAGGATGTTGGTTGTGAAGAGAGGCTGCATAAAATAAGAACTGTTCAGAAATCTAGCTTTACAAAACAAATCTTGGGACTCAAACAGTTTAAGTATTCACAGGCTTCAGATCTGTAGCAACGCTACGAAATATATTTTTTTTAACGAAAATCATCACCGGCAATTCCCACTTTAAAAGAATCCGTACTCACTGCTTCAGTTCAGAATGTGGAAAAGTTTTACCTTTAAAAAAAAGTTGTATCGTTTGGCTGTGTGGAAAAAAAAACCCCCAGCAAAATGTCAGTTTTTCTCGCTTAGTGTGTTCCTTCCTTTTGCACAAAAGCACACAGGAAGCCTAACCCCTAAAGGATATTTAATGTTCAAGGAAGGCAACCACTGTGGAGAAAATTTTTTAAGAAGCATACTAACATAAGAAATGAATATAACTGTCAGTTCTTTTTCATATTTACATCTTCGTCTTTCAAAGCAAATTTCCTTCTTAAAACTTCTGCTATAAGAATCGCAGGATCCTCTTCTTTCAGTATACTTCTGTTCCTAAAAGGAAGATAGAAGATGCAGGATGTTACATAAGAGTATGGGCAGATTTTCATAAGCTGCAGTACCTGAATTATTTACCGACACTCTAAAATATTTACCAACATTCTAAAATAAGCTGGCAGCTTTTTCATCAAACTATTTTATTACCAGATTGGTTTATTTTTTCCCCCCAAGATCATAGCTAAGATGATATGATCTACAAACACTACTACAAAGGGCTTAGATCAGTGTTTCTCAACACTGGCAACTTTAAGACCTGTGGATTTCAACTCCCAGAATTCCCCTGGCAGCTTTCCCTTTCCTACTCTCTAGCCCAGGGCTTTTCAACCTTTTCACCCATTGTGCCACTTTTAGGATATGGCAACATCCGAGTACCACCAGTCGCCTAGCAAGGTGTCAAAAACTTGATGACCAAAAAAAAGGGAAAAAAGTGATAAAGTACAGGTAGTCCTCGACTTACAACAGTTCACTTAGTGACTGTTCGAAGTTACAATGGCACTGAAAAAAGTGCCCCCCAAGCCACAGCCGAGCAAGACACCTGCCCACCCAGCTGCACTCTTCCTCCTGTCCGAGGTTTCCATTGTTGTGAGCATTTCTGTTGAGGATTGGCAGCGGGGGTGGGGTGGGGGGGTGTTTGGTTTTTATTCCCCCCTGTCTGCTGGGTGGTTGCAGCAGGTTTTGGTCACTTCACATGACCCTGGGACACTGTGACCGTCATAAATATGAATCAGTTGCCAAGCATCTGAATGTAAATCACAAGACCCTGGAGGTGCTGCAACATTCCAGCTGATCGGCGCTTCTTCTGGGCTCAGCAGAAGCGTCAGGATCAGCACCGAGCTCCAGCCGGAGCCTGGTGCTGATCCTGGCGCTTCCGCTGAGCCCTGACAGCCCTGCAGCTCCAGCCATCTCTCACTCAGGCTTGTGTGTTGCTGCCCCCGGTTCAGCTCATTCCCCTCCCCCGCTACCACTTTTCTAGGATGGTGGCGTACCACCTGCCAGGTGCCAATGTACCACAGGTGGTCCCCATACCACTGGTTGAAAAGCCATGCTCTAGCCTGCAACAGTCTTTCCTTCTTTTCATTGTCCAGCAGAGACTTCTCTTCCCATGTCATCCCAGGTGAAGCCTTGCCTCTTTGCTGCCCTTGGCCCACCATGGAGTGGAACATGAATGTGGGAAGGGGCTCCTGGAGAGCGGTGTTCAGAGCAAGGTAATTTAGGGTGCCAATGGTGTAGACTGGTCAACCAAGCCCAACTAACTGACCCAGGCTGAGGCAAGCCCCTAGGCTCCCAAAATGGAATATTTATGGTCAATGGCCACAAAAAAATACATTGCCCTAAAATCCAAAACCACAAAACAATATGGTGAAAACTGTAAAAAAGATGCTGAGACTCTAGAAAGAGTACAGAGAAGAGCAACAAAGATGATTAGGGGACTGGAGGCTAAAACATACCAAGAATGGTTGCTGGAATTGGGTATGTCTAGTTTAATGAAGGACGAGGGGGGACATGATAGCAGTGTTCCAATATCTCAGGGGCTGCCCCAAAGAAGAGGGAGTCAAGCTATTCTCCAAAGCGCCTGAAGGCAGAACAAGAAGCAACGGATGGAAACTAATCAAGGAGAGAAGCAACCTAGAACTAAGGAGAAACTTCCTGACAGTGAAACAATTAACCAGTGGAACAACCTACCTCCAAAAGTTGTGAATGCTCCAACACTGGAAGTTTTTAAGAAGAGACTGGACAGCCATCTGTCTGAAATGGTATAGGGTTTCCTGCCTGAGCAGGGGGTTGGACCAGATGACCTCCAAGGTCCCTTCCAACTTTATTATTATTATTATTATTATTATTATTATTATTATTATTATTATTATTATTATTATTATTATATCATCATCATCATCATCATCATTTTAAAACCCGTGGATTTCAACTCCCAGGAAATCAATTTCACTACTAAAAGACTAACATGGGGGTTTGGAATTAAGCATATTTAAATGTGAGCTCTCTTATTTATAATGTGTTTCTCACATCTGTTCCAG
Source organism: Protobothrops mucrosquamatus (assembly GCF_001527695.2). Taxonomy (NCBI): domain Eukaryota; kingdom Metazoa; phylum Chordata; class Lepidosauria; order Squamata; family Viperidae; genus Protobothrops; species Protobothrops mucrosquamatus. The sequence goes on along the minus strand of NW_015386273.1, from coordinate 83,692 downwards.
CTCTAGTTTTCATGCTGTTTTCCCCTGATACTGAGGTAATTCTGTTTACCGGTTTAATTAACTTGAGCTAAGAACAAGAATCCCAATGGATGAGCACATTAAAAGGTGCCAGGAGAATTTAAAATACAATTGATGTTAAGCTCTAATATTATGGAAAAGCATCCAAAGAACTCCACCCTTCCTTCAGTTCTGTTTTTGCTCCATACATTACAGACAGTCCTTGACTTACCTCCATAATGGAGCCAGTTTTCAGCAAAAATGTTGTAAAATCTGGTCACACGATTGTGGGATTCTGCAAACAGCTGTAAATGTGGGCCAGCATCTAAAGTGCATCTGACCGCAGGGTTATGTGTTTGTGTGGCGCATCAGAACTTTGGAACTGGGTTGTAAGTACCTTTTGGGGGATGTATCAGAACTTCAAATGATGCTAATTGGCCAGTTGTAAATCAAGGACTATCTATGGGCCATTTTGAAAAATCAGAAGTTGAGATTAAGGAAACCCATTCTAAACCCAAGAGCTATGATATTGAACCAAATGTTCCTTTTAATCTGGTAGGTCCCTCTCCTACCTAATGTCATCATCAACAGGAGACAGATCCACACTCCTTCATTAAGTGATCTGTCCTTAAATAATCTGATCACAAATAAGGGTGTAATAACAATCAAGGTTGTGTGGAAGGGAAAAATTAGCAGCCAGTTACTACGTTAATGCCTACTTATCACTATGCTAGGCCAAAGTGAAACTGATCAGCTGGTACGGTACATACTACGCTGGTCTAATTTAACTCTATAGGTGCAGTTCAGCACATTGGGCAACTCCACTCATATAATAATAATAATAATAATAATGATGATGATGATGATGATGATGATGATGATGATGATGATGATGATAAAGTTGGAAGGGACCTTGGAGGTCATCTAGTCCAACCCCCTGCTCAGGCAGGAAACCCTATACCATTTCGGACAAATGGCTGTCCAGTCTCTTCTTAAAAACTTCCAGTGTTGGAGCATTCACCGCTTCTGGAGGCAGGTTGTTCCACTGGTTAATTGTTCTCACTGTCAGGAAGTTTCTCCTTAGTTCTAGGTTGCTTCTTTCTTTAGTTAGTTTCCACCCGTTGCTTCTTGTCCTGCCTTCAGGCGCTTTGGAGAATAGCTTGACTCCCTCTTCTTTGGGGCAGCCCCTGAGGCATTGGAAGACTGCTATCATGTCCCCCTCGTCCTTCTCTTCCTTTAATTAGACATACCCAATTCCAGCAGCGTTTCCTTATATGCTTTGGCCTCCAGTCCCCTAATCATCTTTGTTGCTCTTCTCTGTACTCTTTCTAGAGTCTCAACACCTTTTTTACATCGTGGTGACCAAATTTGGTTAACTTGTGTGAGGTGATGCATTTGTGCAGGCTCAGAAAATGGATTAATCTGACAGCCAGGTTCAGGTGTTGTGTGAATGCAGCCATTAGCTACCGTTTTGGAAATTAAGGCACAGTGCTTCACATGCAATTCACTGTTTGGACTAATATATGCCTCCCAAAAATTAGACGGGTACCAATTCAAAGAAAAGGACTTACGAGTCTTTGTTCTGTTTCATTCTATGAATGTCTTTCAGAATGCCCATCATATCTGCAAAGCTACTGGCCTTTGAGAGAGACACTGTGTCGTCGTCGTCAGAATCCTTTGGGTCGGCTTTGCAACACTCAGACGCTGCAGAGCAAAGCATGGAAACAGATGGAAGTTCGGGACTGTCTAAGTCAGCCTCCTCTTCTGTGATGTCACTAATGACAAAGGAAGTTGTAGACTGGAAGGAGGGTCCAAAGCAGGGCAAGGGAGAAGACACGTTTGAACTTCCTGGAGATAATAATTCTGGCGTCAATGAAGAGGAAGCTGAAAAAAAGGACAACATAAGGAGACATGAACTGGCTGCCATATCAGGGGTTTTGTTCTTGCAAAACAATAGCACTTAGACCAGTGGTTCTCAACCTTTTTAATGCCGCGACCCCCAACCGGTCGTAAGTCGAGGACTAAACCGGTCGTAAGTCGAGGACTAAACCGGTCATAAGTCGAGGACTAAACCGGTTGTAAGTTGAGGACTACCCGACCGGTCGTAAGTCGAGGACTTTCCCTGCCCGGGAGCGCCGTGCATGCGTGGTTCCGCCCCTGCGCCGGCCGAGGCGTAGCTGGCAAGCGGCAGAGACGGAGCAGGCCGACCACCAGCTGCCCCAGCCGAAGGGAGGTAAGGCACCCGCCGGAAAAGGTTGATCGACCCCAAATGGGGTCCCGACCCACAGGTTGAGAACCACTGACTTAGACTTATATACTAGTTCATAGTGCTTCATGGCCCTCTCTAAGTGGGTTAGAGTCAGCACATTGCCTCCAACAATCTGGATCCTCATTTTATCGACCTCAAAAGGATGGAAGGCTGAATCAACCCTGAGCTGGTCAAAATCGAACTCCTGACAGTCAGCAATGAATTAGCTTGCGATACTGCATTCTAACCACTGCGCCACCACGGCTCTTACATAGCTTCTCTTGCAGCAGAACCTATGCCAGTGGTGGCGAACCTATGGCACGGGTGCCAGAGGCGGCACTCGGAGCCCTCTCTGTGGGCACACGTGCCATTGCCCCAGACTCGCCTCCCCCCATGACCCCTTCCTCACCAGCAGCCCCCCTGGAGGAGAGTCGCCCCTGAGCGTGGCCCACACGGAGCAGCACAGCCAAGGACATGGCAGCCAGGCAGCGTAGACAAGACTCTGCCCTCACACCCCCATCATGAACAGTTGATGCTGCAGGGCGCGGGCAGAGGGTGTGGCTGCCATAGCGCTGCTGGGCTGCCTGGGCNTAAATTGGTTCTTAAATTACAAGAGGATGCAGAGGTAAAACAGGCTTGTTGAACACAGAAATGTCGCAGATACTAAACACATGACCCCAGGATGGTGCATCTGTTGTAAATAACACGCCAAAGGCCTGAATTTCAATAATGTGACTGTGGGGATGCTGCAATGTTCTTAAGTGCAAGGACTGGACATAAGTCACTTTTTCATTGACTTTGCAACTTCAAAGTCACCAAATGAACGGTTGTAAATCAAGGACTATCCGTAAAGCGCAGACATTTGGGCTGGTTTTTAATTCTTAGTATGAAGCTTTCAATACTGAGTTGCTGGACGTTTACCTGAATCTCCAGCAACAATTTTAGCGATCTGACTCCGCAGGTGACTCAATTCTTCCTGGAGCTCTGTGGTCCGACTCAAGGCAGGTAAACATGGCTTCTTCAGAGCCAACAATTTTTCTTCTTGCTTCCTCAAATTTGGGACCGAAGCGTTCCGCTGAATAACAAAGAATGGAGTAGGTTTCCATCTGTGCTTCAGTGGACGTGTGTCTGTCCTAGAAGTCAAGAACCCGACATTCGGTGAAACTGACCTTGATCAACAAGAAACAGCTAGCCTGAACTGAAGGGCTGTGCAATGCAAAGGGCATTTGCTTCACGGAGCCTCTAAATCAGCGATGGCGAACCTATGACACACGTATCAGAGGTGACACACCACGAGATGGGTGACACCCTAGCATTAACCAGCTCCCAACAACTATTCTCAAAAGCACACGCCGTTCTTGGATGAGGCCGCAGACAGTACATGAGAATAAGGTGTGCTCTTGTGTAGCCTCTGGGGTCTTTGGAAGTGGCATGAGTACAGGGCCTGCTTTTACAGTTTTCAGAGGCAGCAGAGGCTACCAAAGAGCGTTCTCCAAAGTGGCTTTGAGAATGGAGGCCTATCAACAGAAAGAGAACACCGCCTGAAGGGAAGCGGTAGGTGGCGGACCACATGGAGCGCTGGGGCCTGGGGGCATTTGATATGCCGAGCCCAAAATTCTTGCCATCACTGCTTTAGAGGCACACAAAGTCCCTGCTGGGAATGCCTTAAAGCAGTGATGGCGAGACCAAGTGCCCAAACTGCAAACCAAAACCCACTTATTTATCACCGGGTGCCAGGTGGGCATGGCCCACTGGGTGAGCGTGGCTGTGGCGGTCATGGCAGATTGGGTGGGTGTGGCCAAGGTGGGCGTGATCACCTTGATGTTGCTCGTGCGGAGGGACGCCTGTGGGGGCCGGGTGGGGTTGGGGAGATCCAGGGGGTCTCTGGCAGGTGGGGCGGTGGGCAGGAGGCTCGTCCTGTAGGGTGAGGCGAGGCAGGGCGGGGGTGCCATTGTCACAGGGCAAGGTGAGGCAGGGGCCAGGGCGGCTGCTGCCTGACACCCATCAGCCCCTGCACACAGAGGCCAGCGAGTGCATGGGTGCTGGGATGCATCCAGCCACGTGGGACCTTGGCGAGTTAGCGGGCGGCTGGTCGAAGAGGGACGGTTGCCATCTCCGGGGCATGGCGCGTGTGCCCACAGAGAGGGCTCTGAGTGCCGCTTTTGGCACGCGTGCCATAGGTTTGCCACCACTGCCTTAAAGCACTGTCTTTTCCTGGCCTCTGCAGCGGCTGGGTGATTCTGGAATAAGATACATTTGTTGAAGATTCTCCCAAGAGGTCATCCATATGCAAGCCAGCCACAGTCACTCAGAATCACATGGACCGCTGGACAGTCCTGATGGAAGCACATAGTCATCCCTCATCCTGCCCAAGATCCTCTCTTGTCTAATTATGAGACCACAAAGATAGCTTTGGAGAAGCTATCCAACAGCAATTACAAAAAACACAATTTAAGTCTAGGAGAAGAAGACAACATTAGGAAGAAACATAAACTGACCCTGTCTTAATTCCTGCACTGGGGATGTTCGAAAGAGTAGAAAAAGGAGTAAGGACCTACCTGACTCTGGCATATGTTTCTTCATCATCGGAGGCAATCCAGGCGACATCTGCCAGAGTGGGAACAGGGGGGGTGTCATTGAAATAGAAATCAGAAATGTCTGGTAGTGGCTAGAGGAGAGAAGACAGCAATCTCATTACCTAGCTCGGCACCATCATTTTTTTTAGCACTGTTCTATGGAAGGTCTTCACTTTGTACATAATTCCTGCTTCATCTTTGGGCCCAGCTTGGCTTAGAATTCTAGAAATCACATCTGCCAAATTAAAGAAGGGTACAGAAAACCAACATCTGATGAATCTAGACAAGCAGCATAATCTGAACCAGGGACGTCCTTACCCCTCAATCAGGCATTCTCTTGTTCTGGATTCCAGCTGGTCATGCCTTTTGTAGATATAGGGCAGGGATAGGCAACCTTGACTCTTTTATGACTCCTGGACCTCAACTCCCAGAATTCCTGAACCAGCCATGCTGAGGGGAAAGGGAGAGGCTTCCAAGCTGAGCCATGCTGGCTCAGGAATTCTGGGAGTTGAAGTCCACGAGTCATAAAAGAGTCAAGGTTGCCTACCCCTGAGCTAGGGGATCTTGCTGGCTACCTTATAGGCGTTGTAGCTGAAAACATCTGTAGAGGGCACACCACATTTGCACACCCAGGCAATAAGAGGATATACGCTGAAGCAGCTCAACGGTCACTCACTGCCTGCTTTTTCCAAGTAATCACAAATCTTGGCTGGTGTTGATTGAGAAGGCTCATATTTTGACTGACTCTTGAAAAGTGGGGGCAGTTTGTTTCGTTTGCTTTATTTGTCTCTGTGACTATAATAAACTCCTTGTTCTTTTGCAAAACTCCCAAGTCTCCCTTGAGGATGCACTAGCTCTCCTGTTTCAACTGTCAGCAGGATGGCAGTGACTTTGCTCTTAGAGAAAATCACATGTGGACAATTTCTGTAGGATGGCAAATAAATGAAGGTCATTTACAAAAAGCAGCTAATCTGGTGGATTAATCTATATCGTTTGTTCAAAATCTTAAATCTCCAAAAGTTCTTCACTGATTGCTTTGAAATTTTGATACAACGTTGCATTCGAATACGCGCGTGTTTTTATATACCTACTAATATAGATGTCACACCTGTGACAGGTAAAAACATGCTTTTTTTATGAAAAAGCGCCATCTGTTGGACGTAAAAGCAACACATGCTACGATTTAACCAGACTGAGTCACAGCAACGCGTGGCCGGGTACAGCTAGTGGTAAAATAATAACTTTTAATTTTGGTGATCCTATCCTCAAGTCTAAAGAAGAGCTAGACTGCGAAGGACATGTCTGCCACTGGTTTATATATTTACAACTGAAAGAAAGATTTAAATTAGACAAAAAGAACTATGGGTTTGACTCTGTCAAAAATGAATTGGAAATTCTACTGTGTGGTAGTGATGAACAGTGGGCAAGGAACTTTGGATACAATGTAAAGTTTGAACAATGGGAGAATATGTAGACGAAATTTACATTAAATTGCAATTTAAAAGAAAATTGTTATAAAGTGATGTATTGCTGGTATTTAACACCAAGTAAGTTATCGAGAATGTATAAAGGTATTTCAAATGAACGTTGGAAATGCAAATGTAAAGAAGGGACTTTTTATCATTTATGGTGGACATGTGATAAAACAAAGAAGTATCGGAGTAGGATTCATATTCTAATACAGAAGATTCTCAAAGTGAATATAAAGATAAAAACCAAAACTTTTATTGGGCTTAATGGAAAAAGACTTGGAAAACAAAATTTGGAACTTTGATGTTATATATGTCGATGGCAGCAAGATTAGTTTATGCACAAAAATGGAAGGACCCTTTAACTCCCACAATGGATGAATGGTTGCAAAAGTTGATGGAGTTAGCAGAGATGGCTAAATTGACTGCTTTGATGAAAGAAAACAACACAAGTACTTTTGTTTCTACTTGGAAACCGCTTCTGGACTTTGTGCTTGGGGTGGAAGTCTGAAGTCAATGACTTTTCTTTCTTTTTCCTTTCCTCTCTACACTTTTCTCTTCCCTTTTCCCTCCCCTGTTTTTTCTATTATTTGCTTTTGTATTTTATATTATAAACCAGTGATGGCGAACCTTTTAGAGACTGAGTGCCCAAACTGCAACCCCAAACCCACTTATGCATCGTTGAGTGCCAGATGGGTGGGCGTGGCCCATTGGGTGGGTGTGGTCCATTGGGTGGGCGTGGCTACGATGGTAACGGCAGACTGGGTGGGACTAAAAAGTTCAATCAATCAATTCCAACTTTGCAAGATCTTTTTTTCCCCCGCAAGAAGTTAAAATTGACTGATTAAACCTTTTTTTTTTTTTTTTGCACACGGCGGCAGAGGCCTAAAGCGAAAAGGTTTTATAAAACCCAGCTGAAGGCCTAGGACTGGGGCGACGGCGAGCGCGCCCACAGAGAGGGCTCTGAATGCCGCCTCTGGCACCCGTGCCATAGGTTCACCATCACTGGTATAAACTAACAATGAGGACTGATGGAAAAGCAAGCAGCTAATTTGCAAAAACAACAATGAATGCTCTACAAATATTTGAGTCTTCACAAGCAGAGGAAGGCACTTGTCCTTTACTCCCATGAAATGTTTTAACGATCACATGAAATCTATCCAGATTGTTAAATCTCACACAGTCTCTGCTTTCTCAACCCTGTGATCTCGTGAAATATGAGAATACTGAAATCTTAGCATACTAAAATCTCAGAAGATTCCAGGCTTAACAACAGCATTTAATTTGGAAGGTCAGTGCAAGATGCCATTTAAGGTGTGACAGGTAGCAGTTAATTTGCAAAAACATGCTGAAAAGATGCACCTAGTTCTTTTGAGATTGGAAACAATCTCAAACGCAGGTTTTGACCTCCTTCCATAGAATAATATACACCAATATTAAAGCCTTGGTGATGATTACTAATGGATCATTTTGTTTAGAATGCTGGCATGGGTGGGGTGCCTTCTGCTTTTGTGTAATTTACATTCTATCATCAAAGTAACTCCTTAAGATTTCCTATCTGATGTTTATTGTTACCTAATACATTTGATACTGATATCCTATTATTGCAATCCTATTTGTACTAATCTGGGACCAGGTTCTCCAGAATGCATGTAAGGTTAGGTTGTGAATGACCTTGTGCAAATATTGTTACATCAAATACCAAAAATTGTTCTACAGTCAATAAAGAGAGATTTTTGGCAGGTAGCTGCATTTCTTCTAAAGAATCTGAAAGCTATATGACCATGGTGGCGAATCTATGGCACGCGTGCACGCAGAGCCCTCTCTGTGGGCACAGACGCCGTTGCCCCAGTCCTAGGCCTTCAGCTGGGTTTTATAAAACCTTTTTGCTTTAGGCCTCCACCACCGTGTGCAAAAAAAAAAAGTTTCAATCAATCAATTTCAACTTCTCGTGGGAAAAAAAAAGATCTCGCAAAGTTGGAATTGATTGATTGAACTTTTTAGTCCCACCCAGTCTGTTGTTACCACTGCAGCCACGCCCACCCAGTGGGCCACACCCACCCGGCACCCGACACCCGACGATACATAAGTGGGTTTTGGGTTGCAGTTTGGGCACTCGGTCTCTAAAAGGTTCGCCATCACTGCTATATGATAAACAGAGTTAGGACTTCCAAAAATTTGCAAACATATTAGTAAATATTAAACAACCTTTTATCAATTAAAAACATCTCAAAGGTCTTTTTTTCCAAAAGGCAACTGGACTTTCTTAGTGTTTTCTTAGTGTCTTCCTTGAAACCATTTTGAAAGCTTCTTGGATGAGAAGTGAAAGGTTTTCAGAGAAAATACCAAGAAAATCCAGTTGTCTTTTGTAAAAAAAACCCACTTTGGGACAACCATGGCCTGGTTGATTGATACACAATCACAAATACACAACTTTACCTGGAAGGAAGCTCTGTGACATGGTTTTAAAGGAAGGCTTGTTCCAATTCTTCTCACAAAACTGCGAGATGACCCATAGGGTTTGTTCTGCCAAATTGGTATTGTCTGAGGACCAATACAATATTAAATGAAATTATTCAATTAGTAGATAAGGAGCAGTTGTAAAAACTGTCTCCCCAGTTTCATGCAAGACATTAAATATACATTTAGAGGTTTGCTGGGCACTTGCAGCTAACTTTACTATCATCTTCACAAAACAATGGAAGAAGTAACTAACTTTGGATAAATCCCTCAATGGAACTTGAGTGACTCATTTCATTGCTCTTGTTTGCTCAAACAGCTCACGGCATCTTTCATGTTGCTTATATGTTAATGTATCGGGATATTAATGGCAAATATGCAAAATGAACTTTCTGACTGCTACAAAATTTGCATCCTAAATCAGTCTTCCATTGTAAAATTGTATAGCAGTCTATCCTTTCACAACAACACTGTGATTACTCTGTCTGCAGATCAGAGCAAGCCACTGCAGCCCTGATGAGTTCAATTGTCATTTATCAAATCAAATGAAGGTTTAACACAGTAAAGCAGGTGATGACTTGGTCATCCACTTTTAGTTTAGCTGGTTCTACAAACACAAAGTGAATTATTTCAGTCAGAAAAATATGAAGGAAACAATTCAAAATAAAAATGTTTTAAAGATAGCGGCCTTAATGAAATTTTATTACTATTATCAAAAAACAACATGGAATGCATTTTGATCCATAATATTATAACTGTACCTGCTGGTCTGGGATAATTCTGTTTAAAGGGGATTTATCTTTATAATATACTAAGGAATTTGTAAACATCTGGCTTTATAAATACAGACAGTGCATCCTGGGACTTTAGCTACTGGTCGTTTTGTGCCTGATCATTTTAAACAGTTATTCTGCAACTGTTTATTAGTCTCTAAAGGCTGCAGAACTTTTCTTTAAAAATGAGGCATCAAATTTCATTTTCAGAAACATTAGTATGTAAATTGTATATAGCAAACAGACTAATTAATGGTGGAATAGAGACAATGTGGAAATTGGAAGGCCTCCCCACAATTCTATAACTGCCCTTGAATTACAAAAGGAACAAGTGATATTTCTTTATCCTAATGCTTTGTGAGGATATAAATTGCTAAGATAAAGCAGGAAAATGCAAGTATTATCAAAACAAAAAACCAATTATAATGTCACAGGACGCTGTCACAACATGTTAAAAATAATTTATTATGGCAAGTGACTCAAGAAGAGAACTCTGCCTCCATCCTAGAAAGTTTAATAGTTTCTGTAATTGGCATTTTGGCAATCTTTTTCAACACTCAGCCTGGGTGTGCCACTGGGGATCCTGTACAAGAGTACAATCAGAATAAATAAAAAAAAACTAGAGCCAACTCATGTAATGATTATAATGGGACAATCGTGCTTTGGAAATCTCACTTGAGAATGATGATCATTAAAGTTTATTATGGTCATAAACCAGCATAATAAAAAGAAATAAACTTCCCAATTGAGCATATGTATGTACACTATAAAACATAAAACACTGAAAGATACGGAAACAGAGATAAAAGTGAAATGGGCCAAAATTCTCAGTGATGTGGGAGGAGGGCCTGGGCATTTGGGAAGTTTTTGCCATATTCTATGGTCAAAGCAATAAACAAACTGAACTAATGGAATATGGGGAAGGGCGGGGGCACAGAATTTAGCTGTTTTCAGAGATTTCTGCGTACATGTTTGTCAGCTGGAAGAAACAACACATTTCCTTGTTTGACCTGCAAGAACAATTTAGCAGTGGGGTGTGTGTGTGTGTGTGAATAGGTCTGAATGCCAGCCTGTGTGAAAAGGGCAGGAAAACACATGTGGCTATCTCAAGGTCACTCTGATCTTGACCTGGGATGCCTGGTCTCCTGTCCAGCAACACTGAAGGCAAGATACTAAATCTCAACTGCTAGGTAGTTGTCTGGGATCAAGGACCTTTGGCCTTGCCCTGATCGTAAAGGAGAAGGAGGGGAGAAGTCCAATCATTTGAAGACTAGTGAGCAGAACATGTTGTCTCAGTTCCAAACTGTTCCCACCTTGCCCAGCGTAATCAGATTCTGGATTGACAGAAAATGTCTTCTACAGTCTAATTTGTTTTTTCCCCATATTAGCTGTAGTTACCTAATAGCCTTAAGAAGGCGAGAAATCCTTATATAAAGAACAATTTGGAGCAGAATCTAAAACATTCAAGGCATGGGAGCAGTTAGCCCAATAAGAAGAGGTAGCTGTGCTCAAAATAAAATTTGGATGGAGAGGCTTCAAGAGAGCTTCATAAGAAGACATCTGCGAATGTTGCTCAGTCTCTCCAGCTCTGGCATACTGATGGCACAATGACTAAACGGGCGCACAAAGCAAATAGATCACCAAACAAAATTATCTCAAAGACTTCTCAGATGAGACACAAATGTCCAGGCACATATTATCATACTTCGGACGCAAAATGTAAAGACCTGGCTCTCTGGAGAAGTTTATGATGCTGGGAAAGATGGAAGAAAAGAGGGAAATGACCAATAGCAAAATGGATGAATTCAAATGCCATAGTGATGGACCCGCCACCGGAAGACCTAAAGGGTCAGTATAGGGGCAGATTTTCCTGGAGAAAATATACTGAGGTAGTCACTATGAGTCTACACTGATCTGATGGCATATAATCAATCAATCAATCAATCAATCAATCAAATAAATCAAGTTATAAAACAGGGGACTTCCTTGACAATGGGGGAGGCAGTACCAATTATTCAGAGTAAGTGCAAGATTGGACAACTTTTGCCCTCTTTTACTTGTACGCAGTGGTGGGATTCAACCAGTTCGCACCAATTCGGCAGAACCGGTAGCTAATTTTTTGTTGCCCAGGCCCAGAACGGACTTCTGGAAGCGGCATCCACACAGAGAACCGGTTGTTCATTTATTTGAATCCCACCACTGCTTGTACATATATATTTTTGCCTAGTTCCTGAAAACCATCTATGGCAGGCTTGAAGCGTCAGGCCTCAGCTTCATCATGCTAATCATGCACTGAACACCAAAACAAGGTTCCATGTATCTTTAATTTTCAAAATAACAATTTGGAGATTAAATTTCACCCACTAGAGGACGACATTCTCTAAAGCAATATACCTGGAAGAATAGGCTAATTTGTCTTGGGTGTCCTTTTCATTGAAATGTTGTTGTATTTATTTTTACTTTTTACCACCCACAGTTGTCTAAAGGTGGATGGCCTTATACATTTTTAACAGTATTTAAATAAAATAAATAAGCAATCCATAACAGTGTATTCTCAAAATAAACAATCAGGTACTTACTGATTCGGCTTCCATCTCTGTCCATACAAGAAGTATAGATAAGTCACAGGAAAAAAATGAAGTCCCAAGAATTATATATAAACCGAACAGTATTTCATCCCTAAAGAAAATTATCGACTCGTTACAAATACAGATTATTTACTTGGATGAATGCAGATTTCACAGTTGTTTCAGGTAATTTAAAGAAGATAAGCAAGGCCTGAGAGGCCTTTAATGATGCTGTTGAAACATCTGACAGTCTGCCAAACAGAAATGGCAGTTTCTTGTACTCTTAAAAAGATATTCCTCATAGACTCTTACGCAGCCTTTCAATTACACAAATTCCCTTGATAATTTGCTTCACTGCTCAATATGTATTGATAATCCTATTGTAAGTTCATCATTCTGTTCGGGGAGGCGACTGTTCCCGATACGGTGAGAAGTCGGACCTTTCTCCCGTCGATAAAATAATGACTTTATTTTCTGTTTTTAATTCTCATTTTATGAATCTAATCGGTGAAAATGGACAGTAGAAAGTGACCTCTTTTATATGCCAGTAATAATGTAACTTGTGAAAGAGAATATTCCTTGTAGTTAATATTTAATCTTTTATGCCAGACATGTCAAACACAAGGCCCGGGAGCCGGATGCGTCCCGCGAAGTGGTTTCATGTGGCCTGCGAAGCCATCCTGGAAACAGTGAAGGAACGGCCCCCGCTGCCTTGGTACTGGCCCAGGCCAGCTGGGAGCCAATGTACAATTTTGTGGTGGCCATCAATGCTAAAATGCATTCAGTCTTAGCTCCACAAAGCTGTCTGGAAACAGCGAGGAACCAGTCCCTGCCGTGTCAGCCCCGCCCCCTGGGTGCGTGGTGGGGAGGTGTCACCCTTCGTGAAAAATGAAGAAATGGACCATGCCTTGGCGCTTGCCCCGGTCCCACCCCCTTCTGCCAGAGACCCTCAGATCTGTCCCACTCCTGCCCAGGCCCCCACAGGCACCCTTGACGTGAACGATGTAGAGCTGGCCATGCCCACCCAGTAGGCCACACCCACTCCATCCACGCCCACCCAGTAGGCCACACCCACTCCATCCACGCCCACCCAGTAGGCCACACTCCCCCGAGGGCAACCACAATGTTGGTGCGGCGCTCAATGAAATTGAGTTTTGACACCCCTGTTTTATGCTAATTAATGACTGCAATAAAGTTACTTCATTATTTTTTTGGGGGGGGGTGTTTCTCTGCCCTCCCTAAATATGGAACTCACCGGATAATCAGCTTTTCCTCATAATGGAAGATCTGTGGTGTGAGATCCCATTCACCAAAGGTATTACAGAACAGATTGGTGATTATTCCTATAATGATTATTCTGTTGAATAACAACATAAACCACTTTATTTAAAGAATATGAAAATGAACAAATGCTGTTTGTGGGAAATAAAATGCATGTATTAATTCTGTTCTATAAAAAACAAGTTATACTTTCGTTTCCCTCTTTAGCCACCTGATTTTGTGATGCAATTATCTGGTTCCTAAAACCAACCAGATAAAACAGATAACCCCCACATTTGTGACATGGACTTTTAGACTGACCAAGTTTCACTAGATGTTGACTACTTAGTTTGGCTTTGAAAACACAGTCAGTCCCTGATTTGGCTCATAAGAATGAAAAAAAGAAAGAAACAGATATCAAGTGTTAGCAATTTTTTTACAGAAGTTCACAAGGGGAAAAAGCAAAATAAGACAAAAAGAAATAAACACAAGGTTTAACTAAAAGAAATAAACATGTTTAACTAAAACATTAAGCTAGCCAACTAAATAAGATTTCCTATTCTGTTCAGAGGCAATTAACAGTTTCTGTTAATCATGGCAAACTTTACAAAAAAAGAAGAACATGTAATTATCAATATGTCCTACTGTAGAGTCAATTCTCCAATCTACACAAAACTAGGGTCCAGAGTTTGACATGTGCCATTCCTGGTATCACCGTCAGCCACCCCAGGATAACTTATTGATAGCAAAAGTTTCTTGACAAATCATTTAGGCAGAGACATATATAGAGTTAGAGCTTATCTATCCTCAGTTCATATGTCATGCATAATGCAGATATGCTGAAGGTGGAGCTCTTTGGCATTTGTTTTGCCCAGCTTGGAGTTAGAGGAAAATCAAAGAGAGATCTGCAGCAACAATACACACTAGAAATTAAAAGCCAGTGCTTAAGACAATTCAGTAGCTGATTTAGTTGGAAAAAAAATAAGGTATTTGTTTTGCCCAGCTTGCATGTTAATATAAGGCCAAAGTATCATTCCAGAGATGCATGGAATGGACAATACCAATTTTTACAGAAATCAATATTGATCCAACAATATCCTATCAGCTTCCCTAAAAATCAAGGAAAAAAAATAATCTTTTTCAAAATCCACACGCAAAATTTATGACGCTTAATGCAAAGACATTCTCTGGAGCAGAAATGGGCAAAATGCATTATTAACAAATGCATAGCTAAGAAAAAAAAAAGGAAGACATTTAATGAAGTAATTAGTTCCACCACTGTAAAGAGGCCTAAATGCTTCGGTCTGGTAGAGGTGGCATTATGCTGTACGTCTCACCACTACTGTTACTGTTCTCCTCATATACACCATAACCATTCTGATTATATAACTTAATTGTATATAAAAAAAACTTCTACTTTTATTTCATATAAGGGAGAGAATCCCAGGCCAGTGAGAGAGGCATGGTGAGATTCAGGAAGGGTACATGGGAAGCATGGGGAGGGTGCATGAATGGTGGGAGAGTCATGGGGAAGTTTGGGAAGGGTACACTGCCTAACGCAAGTGCAGAGTGGTTAGGGAAGGGTGTGCAGGTGAGGGGGGGAAAATCAGAAAAAAAAGCCAATTCTCTCAACTTTAAATGTTCTGAAAACAGAAGCGAAAAGCTGGTTCAATCACCAGTATTTTCATTTAAGGGGAAAAGAAATACTGTATCATCATAGTACACTTACTCGGAAAAAGACAACGCTGAATTCTATTGAAGCTCTTCCAAGTAAATTAATGTGAAGTCAGCAGCTTGCGCTCTATGGGAAACTGTCAAAAAGAGAAATGAACAACTGCAGAAAAGCTTTGTCCTTACAAAGCTAATAACTTAATATCAATTTCTACTTTCTACAAATATCACTCCAGACATACCCTACCAAACAATCCTTTTTCTGGTCTGCTATACTACTACTTCGGCTTTCTCACTGGAGAAGAGCCTAATGCTGGGAAAGACGGAGGGCAAGAGAAGAAGGGGACGACAGAGAATGAGGTGGCTGGATGGAGTCACTGAAGCAGTAGGCATGAGCTTAAATGGACTCCAGAAGATGGTAGAAGACAGGAAGACCTGGAGGAACGTTGTCCATGGGGTCGCGATGGGTCAGACACGACTTCGCAACTAACAACAACAAAACTACTACTTCACCACATAGCAAAATGAAAATGAATGCTCCAACACTGGAAGTTTTTAAGAAGAGACTGGATAGCCATTTGTCCGAAATGGTATAGGGTTTCCTACCTGAGCAGGGGGTTGGACTAGATGACCTCCAAGATCCCTTCCAACTTTACTATTATTATTATTATTAAAAATGCTTTTGAGGAAAAACTCATTACTTATCATTGCACCACAGCCTCAATTCTAAATACCTTTAAAGTGTAACCTACCTAATGTAACGAGCTTTAAAAGCTTGAATAAAAGTTAGAAAATATGCATATAAGGATTTTTAATGTCAAGAAGCAGGATACATTCTATATGTCCTTAATTAGGGAGTAAATTTTTTAAAAAAAATATGAGATAGGATTGCAAACGGAGAGAAAATTATTTTTAACAAATAAAAAGCTAAAGTAAAAAGTTTCTTCCAAGACTACCTAGATTTTAAAAAAAAGGATGCGAAATCCTGATTCTCCAATTTAAGAAGCTCTGCCTCTCACAGGCATCTCATTTAGGGTTTGGGCAGGGTGGGTGGGGAATTGGAGGGAAGAGATGAGAGGCAATATTTTAAAAATAATGACAACAAAGGAGAACTTTGTGGCAAACCTGCAGAGGGGAATTAATAAGCCTTCCCGGACTAAAAAAGCCACACCAGGGGTCTTCAAACTTGGCCCTTTTATGACTTGTGGACTTCAACTCCCAGAATTCCTCAGCCAGCTTTGCTGGCTGAGGAATTCTGGGAGTTGAAGTCCACAAGTCATAAAAGGGCCAAGTTTGAAGACCCCTGGGCCAGACACTATAATCCTCACTAGCTGGATGGGAGGGGGCCCACCCCAATCTCCACCAGTCTGTGAGAGAGAGCACTCTGCACCAGCTCAGGAGCCCTCTCTTCTCATTTCGTACCAGGAGGAAGGTTGGGCCTACGAGGCTGATAAAGTAAGACGGGGGGGGGGGNGTTATACAAGCTTGGATATTTCTACTTGTCTGGGATTTGGGGGGGGAGGGTATAGTGCATTACATGAATGCTCGTGGCTTGGTTCAGCATATTGCACAGAACCACGTAGTGTTTCAGTGGGTTGGCCCAATCCAGTTTAGAGTCACAAACTATATGGTTCATAAACCAACCTAAAATATGACTTGGCATGTTTGAATTCAATCCAGACATGTAAAAAAAGAGGAAAGCATGAATGCTTTTCCAGAATACTGATTTCAAAGAAGTTAATACTTAGGGAAGCTTGGAACGGCAGCGTAGCTGTTCCTGCATTATTCTAAATCAGAGGTGCCCCCCCTCCTAACCATCCCAACGAATGGTGGTACACCGGCTTCCCCAGAATGTAAAAAAATGTTGATCCTGTGACTTGTATACTGACATCCAACATCTGGACACAAATATGAAAGGCCAGAATTGGTGTTTCTTTGGCGTGCATATTTTGGATTTTTTATTATAACGGATGCCTACAAATGGGATGTCTCAAATCCAACGAATATTCCTGAAAAGCTGCTGTTCAGGAGTTGCCTGGGGAAGTTAACAACTACTCTTCAACTTGCCCCACCCAGAAGTTAATAGTACTACCTTAGGCTGTTTCTCAAAAAAATCTCCTTTATTGCTTAGTTACTTTTCAGTGCTGCAAATCACTTTGAATTTCAAAACTGAATTGACATTATGAGACCTAGGATAAATAATGTGTATGCTGCAAAATGTTGGTGATGTCTTTGATCCATTTTCAGCCATAGTTTCATCCCATTTTCAGCCAGTTTCATTCCATACAGCATTAAACTTGTGAACTCTCAAGCTTCCTCCTTCCGTTATATATTCAAGATGGACAGTGTTTAATATTTATTTGCTATGTACAGTATATGTAGTAGTGTGGGTCTATACATATGTTGTATATAGGATGTTTAGGTGTGCGTCATGTATGTGTTCACTTTTGAGAGTGGGCACCTAAATTTCATTTTTGATGTGTGCCGTTGTGCCCACAGTAAAAAAATGACAATAAAGATTATCTTATCTGATCCAATAAACTACGTAAGACTAATTGCTGACTAAATATGAACAGGATTATGTTACAGCGCCAAAAAACAGATGTTAGCTATTATTGCTCCAGTTTGGGGATGTTCGTAAGCTTAGTTCACACATGCACAGACCCAGGCCAAGTTGAGGCTACAAAATCTCTTAGGATCCCAGCTAACCATTTCATGTTTTAATCAGGTTTTTCAAATCATATTTCCTAGAACTTGATGGGGTTCTGTGAAAGACTAAAGGGAGAAATAAACAGTTTTGCTAGAACTTTGCTAAAGGGTTCAGGGAAATTTCTTTTTTAATAAACAGGTTCTGTGGCCTGAAAAAGTTTGAAAACCCCCGTTTTGATGTATTGGTTTAAAAGGCTAACTCTGCAATTAATTACTACAAAAGGAGTGTCAGCAGCCTCTATTTATATCAGAAAGATGTTTTTTAAATTAGTTATCTTCTCACCAGCAGGTAGAAGAAATACTGCCTATTTCAGTACTCCACTTACAGATTGGCTATTTCTTTTTTACTTTTCAAATATACATTGTATTGCCCTGGCATCAAATACAAAAACACATTTGTTTGGTTTTCCCAGTTTTTATTATTGCAAAAGAGTGATCGTTGCTGCTAACAAACAGCCACATTGCCAATATTTTATACAAGAATAAATCCATGATGCTTTACTATAACACTGCTTCAACTGGATGATACTGTTATAAATGAATCGGTGAACTTGCAAATTTAATAACTGAGGTCTGAAATTATGATATAGTTAAATATATCAGTTCAGTTTCAAATTGAACGGAACATTCTTGGGATTTGAAAAAATCCAAAGGCCATGGTTCCTACATGAATTATGAGCAAGTTATTTTTTTAAAAAATATACAGCTGTTCAAAAATACACTGACCATCACGTAATTGACATTTCCTGATTTTTCCCTTAATATTTCTTCAGTATTCGAGATAACAAATAGTTCAAATGCTTTGAAGCCAAAACTTTCTAACTAAAAATAGTCTTTTTGAATATTGGCACAGTCTCTGAAAGATTGGCCTCAATTTGTTTTACAGACCTCTGATAAACCGTCATTAAAAATCTGTCCAGCACAGTTATTCTAATATAATTTTATGAATAGCAACACTGATTAGATTCAAAATATTCTCAGTGTTATACAGCCTCAAACTAACCATTCTTGAAGATATGGACTACAGGTAGTCCTCAACTTACAACTACTTCTTTGGTGAATGTTCAAAGTTACAATGGCATTGAAAAAAAGTGAGTTACAACTTGTACAACCACTTGCAGCTTTCCCACAGTTACGTGATCAAAAGGTGGGCGCTAGGAACTGGTGTGTATTTATGACAGTTGTAGCTTCCTGGAGTCTTGGGATCCCCATTTGCATCCTTCCCAGCCAGCTTCCGACAAGCAAAGTCAATGGGAGAAGCTAGATTCGCTCAATGACTGCTTGTTTCATTTAACAACTGCAGTGATTCACTTAACAACCATGGCAAAGAGGTCATAAAATTGGGCACAACTCACTTAATAACTGCCTTGCTTAGCAACAGAAATTCTGGTCTCCATTGTGGTTGTAAGTTGAGGACTACCTGTGTAACTCATGATCACCCAAACCCACGAAAGACGTTTAGTTGTTGTAAGTTGAGGACTACCTATGTAACTCATGATCATCCAAACCCACGAAAGACGTTTAGTTGGGAAAGGCTGTTAACAGAGGGAATGCAAATAACTTTGTATTTCACAATAAACCACCTTAAAAAAAAAGAAACACTTACCAAAAATAAAATAAACATCTTTAAAAGAATAGTTAAAAAAATGAAGAGAAGAATGATAGATTTTTTTTCTCCTGCAATCAACTGTCAGAAATCAAGCCTGACCCATCCTTGATTTAAGATCAGACCTTCACAAAGAACAGATGAGCAAGGAGAGAAACCAACTTATTCATTTTCTTCTCTCTCTCGTTATCAAAATACCTATAAAATTCTATTTATAGTGACAAGATAAATAGAAAAAGCTTAGCTTTTTTTTTTCTTTTTTGGTTAAGAAATCCAGGGGCCAAAAATAGAATAAATGAAATGGTTACTTCCCAAAAGTGCCCACTAGTTTTTTCTTTCCACAGTGATTCCAAAATAAATCCCATTGAACTCAGTGGAACTTATTCTTGGTTCAGATACAAGTTGGCAGCCTTAAATAACTTTCCGCAGAGAAAGGTTCTTTTCCAAGAACATCATTGTTTTCGTTCACTCATTTTCCTTTTGCCTGCTCAAGCTACAGCAAACCAGGATCAAATTTGCAGGGTAAAAAGTCAAGAGGGTGAGACAGGAAATGCACAGAAGCTTCCAAGAATATGAAACCTTACATGGCCCTTGTGAGGGCAAAGGTGTACATGATGTGACAAAAGGGCATTAGACATGAGACCGAGTCTCTGCATTCTTTTTGCAGCAGGGTGAAAGACACCTGAAACAGGGGTGTCCAACCTTGGCAACTTTAAGACTTGAGGACTTCAACTCCCAGAATCCCCCACCCAGCTTGGCTGCCTGGGGAATTCTGAGAGTTGAAGTCCACAGGTCTTAGAGTTGCCAAAGTTGGACACCCTTGCTCTAAAGCTTACACAATCCTCATCAACATCCAACAGAAGAAAACGTCCATTTTCTCTGAAGTCCCAAAATCCCAGATTTAGTCAGAAATACCTATGTATTGTGAATCTAGTGCAGAAAAGCAAGAGAATAACTCAGACTTTGGAGCATTAATGCTGGTCTGCCTACACAGAAATGCAGAAAACTGCCTTTTACAGCATCGAATCATTGGCCCACTTTAGACCATTATTAGAATTCCCACTACCCATTAGGATGAAGTGTGCTTGGCTTGTTTGTGGCTTGTTGTGCATGCGTTCTACAACTAGGAAGCATCCAAGATTCGATTAACTTTGGATAAATGAAACAACTGACAGCAGACAATGGCGCCCAGTATTCCAGGCAGCAGCTATTCCAGTCTTATCTGGAGATGCAGGGAATTGAATTGAAACCCCTGACTTTTATTCATGGGACTGGACAAAGAAAACCCACTGTCTCTTAATATAAGCCAGTTTCATACATTCAAGCAGGAGAAAGAATCTGGGAAGTTGTTTTTCTGGATTGTTTTTCAAATATTTGGGTGGGATGATCACTGCACAAAAGAAGCAGAACTTCCTGGAGTAAAGCCATATGAGTCCCTTACTAAATGTCTGCTCAGTTCCATTGCCTTAACTCTGGATAAAGCATAAAGTCTTGAAAATTTGAGTGCTTGGCAATCACACAATTTTGAGTGCTTGGCAATCAGCACAAACATTTGGCATTCTTTCTGAAGGCTTCTAAAACATCTTACGTTTCAAGAATGCTTGCTTACAGAAGAGATTCACAAACTGACGCCGCCCCTGGCTTAAAAACCTTGCCTGTGCCCCCCCTCCCCTGGAGATTTTCTAACATTATTACTAAACGGCAATTTTTATGTGACAAAAGGGGGAAATTCTTAATACACGATTCCCTAAGCTCTTTTAAATTAAATGTAATTAATATGGCTTTCCTCAAGCACCTATATTTAATGGTAATTACATTTAAATGTGGTTTTCATCCTAGTTTCCCATTCCTTTGAGGACTGCAGCTCCCAATATTCCATTCAAAGACCAGGTGTGAACCTGGTCCAGGGAAAAAAAAAAAGCTACCCTCTTTGGATTTAGAGTTAATGTGGACGTGCTCCCTTCTGTTTCTTTTACATTAGATTTGCAGTAGTAATGCCATTATCTTTGCAAAGAAAAACTGGCTTAATAAAGCTCCACATTATACTAACATACGCAAATTAATACAAATTAAGTATAATACTGATGCACCTGTGGGATTTCTCGGTCACGGAACATAATAGCATACATTTCTAAAAGATTAATAAACACATGAAAGCGACAATAGCTACTGTTAGTAACAGCTGTTAGTACCAGTGGCTTAAATGCCAATTATTAGAAATCTGAGCTCCACTTTAACACATGGGTTCACAAAAAATGCTTGGCCACATAGGCTGAGTTCACACATTGTTGTTCTATGGTTTGCTGAACAAGCCAGCATAGGCTACATGTATAAACTGTGGTTTGCAAACCATCAGTTGAGCTTGCTTATGAAGCAAATTGGGGTGACACAGGAATGCAACCATTATGATAGTTCAGGGGTGTCAAACTGCCAGCCGGATGTGTCACGCCGAAACCACACCCACCCCATTGCCGGCAATGGGGGAAAGGTTGTGATACGTCGCGACACGTCACGTGACGTTGCGAGTTTGACACCCCTGTGATAATTCCATCCAAGGTGCCAGGCACTTGTTGGATTGCATCTCACAAGAGTGTGTTTTGCCAAACATTACAGCTTTCCACTGCAGATAAGGGTGACCACACAGACCATGTTTCTACTAATGTCACCAAGAGACATAAGGAACCCAGAGACAAAGGATGGCAACACAGAATTAAGTAGAAAGAATTATGATGATCACAGAATGTCCCAAGAAGGGAATTAGGGATATATGGAAATGTTCCAAGCGGATTAAAAAATTCAGGAGAGCGTAGATTAAGAACTATCAAGAGATGAACAAGAGCAGACTGCCATATGAATACAGAAACCCAGATTATGCAACATTTAAATCATTTGAGTAGGTTTCTAAAACAAAAATAAAAGCTTGCAAAGGTTGCTGTAAACTGAGGCTATCCTTAGACACCACCTTCTTGCTGATATGCTGCTTCTATATTAAAGACTGTTAAGTGACTTCAGAGCGTATGTGATGTGGTAGGCTTAATACTGGTAGGTCCTTTTGTAACTTGAATCAAAGGGAAAAAAGAAACCTGAATTTTAATAGTGTGCTGATTTCAATCCAGATGGTGGCTTGACCACCCAGAGTGCCTAAGTCAGAACACATTTGTTTATAAAAAAAATACTGGCTCACTTTTGCATTATTTAAAAACAAACCCAATAAGGCTACAAATATTACTTCATTCCCAAAATATTTTCTACAAGCTATGTGTCTTCTATAGATTTTCTTTTTCTGGTAACAAAACCCCCAACCTACCGCTCAAATGAATCCTAGAAAAAAACATTGTGTAAAAAAAAAATAAAAATCAAAAGAAGAGACGCCGTTTGGGGTCTAGTATAAAATTCTATGAACAAGGCAAAGGGGAATTCGCTGAAGAAAGCAATTGTGCTTGCAAGAGTTAGCGGTAAGAGGAAATCAGGCCGCCAAAGAATACGGTGGCTGGACACCATCAAAGCTGACACCAGCCAGAACGTAGAACAACTCAAGGAGTGTAAGATCTGATGATGTGGAGAGACCTGGTCCATAGAATCGTCAAGAGTCGGACACCACTGAATAGATAACATCATCATCAATCATGGGATCAGGAGAGAAAGAACATATTTGGGGGGGGGGGGGTTTACAGGATATATTGCTTATCTCTGAATGCTCCTGTTCTCAACTGAATTTACATGTCTTTTCCCCCAGTCAAGAAATAAGAAACATGAGAAATTAATGTGCAGAACACGAAATAGAGGAAGGAGGGGACAAAAACCACAGGCTATGAGACCCCGTTTTGAAGACCATCTCACAACTGTAGCAGTGTTAAATTCCTGTGACTGGGACTCTCCCTTTGTGACAAAAAAACATTAGTAAGCACTTCCAAATGCTTGATGTAGGACAGCACATGATTCCTGGGACTGCACTTCATATACTGCGGGTGCTTTAAGCAGTGTAAGATATTCTCGGTGGTGGTAAAGATTAACAGATTTAAAAAATGCAAGATTTGGGACTAAATCTGGCTCTAGAGCAGGGGTAGGCAACCTTGGCTCTTTTATGACTCGTGGACTTCAACTCGCAGAGCTGACTCAGGAATTCTGGGAGTTGAAGTCCACGAGTCATAAAAGAGCCAAGGTTGCCTACCCCTGCTCTAGAGGAATAGTCAAAGGGAGTGGTGGAGGCTTTGGTGGCCTGAGGGCGGTCACTTTGGTGGATGAGATTACAACTCACAGAATTCCCAGCCAAGAGGATATTGTCTTGGTGTTCTAGGAACTATATTTGCAGCAGCTTGGAGGGTAACAAACTGGGAAACTCTGGATTAAGGGAATGATCCCCATAACGGCATCAAACAAAGGGATCCTGCAAGCATCAATAAGAGACAGACATGTAGAGATCCTGCCTGGTGTTTCTCAACTTCAAGATACGTATGACTCCTTGAGATACTCTGACACCATTTGCAACTTAAGAGTTCTAAAGTGTAAAACCGTGTTTAAGTACTATAAATTCAGGATCCTGAAGGGGACTGCTTTGACGCAGAAACGATGGTATCTCACTAAGGAATCAACTCACCAGGTTTTGACTGAGAATTGCACCAAAGGAGTCAGAAATCCAAGCGGCTGGCATTTCACTGCAGCCTCCTATTCAATCTCCATGCTTTGCACTGCACTGTCTCCTAAGTACCACTTCCTGTAGCCTGATTAGTTTTAGAATAATCCCACAATTTACCACCAAGAAAGACATCTGGGCGGCTTCCTTCACATTATTCAGGCAATTTCAGATATCAGACCTTCGTATTTCCAAGGAACACTTAACTGGTTAAGGGGAATTTTCATTTACATACATTTGTTTTTCAATACTGTGTTAGGCCTGAGCTCCAAAGACACAAGAAGCAGTTTGATCAAGAGGAGGGCACTTGTTTGCTTCTTGGTCTCGGAGCTACAGGTGTGGTTTGGCTTTCTGAAGTCCTTCCTTCAAGAACTGGAGGTAAGTTGCTGTTGAAGGGTCTTCAAAACTGGAGGAGAAGCCAAAGATGCTGTTCTCAACTTCTTCAGGCTTCATAGAAGTAATATCCAGGAAATAGTTGGCATTGATGTGGTGAACCTGCAGAACAAAACAAAAAAGCAGGGTTCCAAACTCCATAGGATGTTTCTTGTTTTCCCCAGCAGCCACTGAAGATGGAGGGAGGTCCAGGGCAAACTTGCCTGGATCTCTTTGATAAAAAAAGGACCATTCTCCCATAGACATCCTGGTGGATAGTTATATTATAGATCAGTGGTGGCAAACCTATGGCACGGGTGCCAGAGGCAGCACTCAGAGCCCTCTCTGTGGGCACCTGCACCGTCGCCCCCGTCCTAGGTCTTCAGCTGGGTTTTATAAAACCTTTTCGCTTTAGGCCTCCACCGCCATGTAAAAAAAAAAAAAAGGTTCAATCAGTCAATTTCAACTTCTCGCGGGGAAAAAAAAGATCTTGCAAAGTTGGAATTGATTGATTGAACTTTTTAGTCCCACCCAGTCTGCTGTTACCACCGCAGCCACACCCACCCAATGGGCCACAGGCACCCAATGGGCCACACCCACCCAGCACCCGACGATGCATAAGTGGGTTTTGGGTTGCAGTTTGGGCACTCGGTCTCTAAAAGGTTTGCCATCACTGTTATAGATACTATTTGCATATACACACATACACTGAAATCTCCCATGCATCTCTTTTTGTTCCTATTGATACCTAGAGTCGTAACAGCAAATATAGTCATTCATATTTAACTTTTAGTGTTTCTGTGAATATTTGTGATAAATCCTCCCTGCTTCAAGCTGAAGTTTGGGAAGTATTTCAGCTAATTTCTTCCCCTTAAGTGGTTAAGTGGTTCTGAGTATGTGCGTGTCATGCCTCTGCCCAAGATGTAGCCATTTTCATGCAAGTTAACTTTTACCATCCTACAGATGCTTGGCAAATGCTGATTTCTGAGCCTTTGGAACAGAAAGGACAATCATTAGAGAATATTTTTCTGTTCTCTTAGTGCTGCGAGAACACGGCATTGCTCCAAATGTTTGATTTTAGCTCTGTGATACAGAATTGTCCATGAGATGTTCAATTCTAATTGCAGGCAAGTCAAAAGTAATTCCAAAAGATTCCACGGTTTAGAAAATTACAAGACAAACGAGAGGTGATTGAAAAGATCCAAGAGAGTGCGAATCTTACCACGGTGCCATTGGGCAGGCAGATCATAATCTCCACAGGGAAGTTATACTTTTCAAGATGTAGGTCTGCAAGTTTGCTGGTGATCTCGTCCCGTTTACCCTGTGAAAGAGACATTTGCGTTTTAACATTTCTTGTGTTAGTTAAGATGCTCTTCGTTTGGTTCAAACAGAAACAAATCTCAGTTTAAAATGAGATCAAAATCTATGCTTGCATCAAGATCTAAAAACCACGAAAGATTATTACAGTATTTAGTATTATTGTTGATATAGTATTTCCTAACTGTTTGCTCCTTGTTTTATTCTGGTCTATTGGATTGTCTTCCAGATGTTGTTCAACTCTTATCTTGCAGTAGCTTCATCCAGAATGAGGGAGTCTGGAAACTGTGATTCACCAACATCTGCATGACCACCATTTCATAAGCTTTGTTGTGAGGAGTTGAGAAGGGAATGAGCAAGAACAGAAGGACAGAAGGATTTGTTTTTGAAAGATAAAAACAAATTCATTTGTACAGTCCTGCCCATGTAGAAGACTTGGCATAACCAATACTAAAAATGACATTTATAAATCATATATAACTTTATTTAGTTTTCAGTCATAAGCAAAGACAAATTCTTCAATTAGGTGTTAGGGGAACACCCACTGATAACTACAAATGATGCTAGTGAAGAATCCAGCTCCAATGTGTTTCTTGACAAGGAAGAAGAATGTTGAAGGTTCTCAACATGGAAGTCTTTCTGGCTACTACTACTACTAATAATAATAATAGTAACTTTATTATCATTTTGAAAGTACACCAATCGGCATACATCAAAATGAAATTTCGTTGCATACAGCTCTCAAAAGGGCACCACCTCCGATATACACTCCTTGTTCGTGGCCAGCTCAAGTTACAGATCGATGGTGAACGATGGCAAACAGGACAGATGGAAACAGAGCTCCATGTGGATTAGCCCTCAAATTAGCTTGTATTCCTGCAGGACAACCTCGCCTCCTTTCCTTTTTCTGATCTTGTCTCTTCCACCTTTTCCTTAAAGAGGCCTCACTCCTTTTTGCCCCTGGAGAACGCTGCCGCCGCCACCAACTTCACTACTGGTGAAGAAGATGGAGGCTGTGGTTAGCTTTAATTGGTGTGCTAGTTGTGGCCATACCTGAAGGAGGAGAACTGTGCCAACAGAAGTCATGCTTTTCACCACTTGACTGGATGACTATAATGTGCAGTCCATCTGGAAGTTTCAATTAGTGCAGAATGCAGTGGTGTATGGCATCAGGAATACACCATATGGGTCCTCCATTGGCTTCTGAGAAGTATGGATGCAACTCAAGGTGCAGGTTTTGACATATAAAGCCCTCTATGAGTTGGCACTTATTGACCCAGCCAACTTGTCTTGAGAGAAGCCTTTGGTAGTAATCCACTTCTGTAAAGTGGGGGGGGGGGCTGAGGCTCAGAGACACTTCTCAATATTAGCAATCATTTTTGTGACCAACCTTCCCATGGATATTATACTTGTCTCTTCTCTGATCTCATTTAGGAGGTGAAAAGCTGAGTCCTTCTGGAGGGCACTTGATGAACTGAGACGGGAATATATATATTTGATTCTGGACTGCCGATTATAGTTATTTATCTTTCACTTTTAATCAGTAATTTAGTTACTATTCACAAATTTATGGATGTTATCATGGATGTTTCATTGTTTTTATTCAGCAAGGATGCTTTAATTGAACATATATTCATGTCAATAGGCATCAGGAGCTTAATAGATTATAGCAGTTACAACTTTACTAAACAAAGAGGACAAAATCCTGGGGCTTAGGGATCCCATTCCAGGTTTGCTGCAATGGAGGGTCAGCTTACTGGTCATAAGGGTTATGAAATCCTTAAGGACTAGAGGCAATGTGCTGAGAAACAAAGAAGGATGGTACTTCTGCTTTTATGCCTTGCTTGCAAGCTTCCCAGATCCATCCAAAGAAGAACTGGCTACCATAACAGAGAAGTAAACAGAACATGATCTAATAGAGCAAGGATTGACAAGGTTGCAATCAATAAACTACTACTACCAACAGAACAAAGTTCATCTTATGTGATCTCTTCCTTGTCTTCTCAAACTACCCATTCCACCTTGAAGTTCAGTAGCAGCTTACCTGTAAATCTTCCAGTTCCTTCACCAATGACCAGGTACTGATGAAACTCTCATTCAGGAATGCAAGGATGGGCGAACTTTCCAGGACCGTCTCCCGGAGAGTTCGCCCTGAACCTGCTCAAAGAGGAGGAACAAAAGAGGTTAGGGAAATCTTTGGATGAAACATATCATCACTTAGGAGCAGATGTCTGAATCTTTAGGTAAAGTGGTAATATTCATATCTCGCTCATCACTTTCATCTCCTTGAATATGTTATGTTGGTTCTGCTGCAAACATTGAAGAGTCTAAGAATATAGGAGTGAGTGGGCGCCATCAGAAGGGCCCCCAGACAAGGTTCTTGATATGCCCAGTCGGGAGATGGAGCTCAGCTTGCCTTAATGCAAGTCACTCTGAATTGGCTTAGTAGGGCAGTTTGGAGTAAAGTCTTTGTGCAGGGCTTGGCATGCAGTATTATGCCAGTGACTTCCAGGAGAAGCAGAAAGCAGACATTAGAAACAATGAGAGATAATATGCAAACTGAATTAAAACATCCTACTGTACTGTACTGTCATTTGTTTTATAATTGCTTGAATGTAATAATAATAATAATAATAATAATAATAATAATAATAATAATAATAATAATAATAATAANAATAAAGTTGGAAGGGACCTTGGAGGTCATCTAGTCCAACCCCCTGCTCAGGCAGGAAACCCTATACCATTTCAGACAAATGGCTGTCTAGTCTCTTCTTAAAAACTTCCAGTGTTGGAGCATTCACCGCTTCTGGAGGCAGGTTGTTCCACTGGTTAATTGTTCTAACTGTCAGGAAGTTTCTCCTTAGTTCTAGGTTGCTTCTGTCCTTGATTAGTTTCCATCCATTGTTTCTTGTCCTGCCTTCAGGCACTTTGGAGAATAGCTTGACTCCCTCTTCTTTGGGACAGCCCCTGAGATATTGGAACACTGCTATCATGTCCCCCCTCGTCCTTCTCTTCGTTAAACTAGACATACCCAATTCCAATAGCCGTTCCTTATATGTTTTAGCCTCCAGTCCCCTAATCATCTTTGTTGCTCTCCTCTGTACTCTTTCTAGAGTCTCAACATCTTTTTTACATCGTGGTGACCAAAACTGGATGCAGTATTCCAAGTGTGGCCTTACCAAGGCATTGTAAAGTGGTATTAATACTTCACGTGATCTTGATTCTATCCCTATGTGTGCCCTTCTATCTTTGCATTTCCTCTTCCTACCTCTGTTTGCAACTTTTACGTTCCTGCCTGCTTTCAATTTTCTTTTTACGTTCTTCAGTGCATGGCTTCCTTTTATTCAAAGCCTAGATCAGTATTTCTCAATTTTGGTAGCTTGGAGATGTGTGGATCTCAACTCCCAAGAATTCTGACATCCACACATCATCAAGCTGCCATGGCTGAGAAACACTGGCCTGTCTTCATACATTGTTGAGATTTTTATGTAAAATCAACCTGGCACAAGATCCTTAACCAATGAAGCACCTTTATAGAGGCGTTGCAAAATTAGGGTTTCAAATGAGCTGTTGAGTTAAAAATCAGGGTATCAAAACAACAAGTATATTATGTTTACCTCAAATACTATTAATGATATTCTCAATAATCACCCTAGCATTTTTATCTTCTGCTTAGGAAAAAAACACAACTTAAGACTTCCTGACAAACTCCTTTTAAGAAACACCCCAATGTCAAATTCAGCCCTTACCTCAGCATGACTGATCATCTAAGGCTCCCCACAAGAGTATGGAATGAACAAGTTTACCCTCAGACTTGGCTTTCTCAAAAGCCTGGGTAAAAGGAAAGTAGGAAACCTGAAAAACAAAATGTACCCTTCATTTGGGATGTCTGGCTCATGTATTTATTGTTATGAAGGCTAAAATGTTTAAATAGCATAGTATGGAATAGTATATTCAAAATGGAGACATATCAAATGTCCCTGATTGGCCACAGGTCCCTTGGCCTGACGGGACCACCGCCTCCACGGATGCGGCGCTGGTGGGGACCCAGAACCGTGTCAGGGGCACTTGCAAAAGGGGGAGCGGCGGCTTGCGGGTGGGGGGGACTAAGGGGACTTTCTTACTCCCCCACCCCGTCTTACTTTATCAACCTCGTAGGCCCAACCTCCCTCCTGGTACGAAATGAGAAGAGAGGGCTCCTGAGCTGGTGCAGAGTGCTCTCTCTCACAGACTGGTGGGGATTGGGGTGGGGGTGTCCCTCCCCTCCAAATCCAGCTAGTGAGGATTATAGTGTTTGTCCCAGGGGTCTTCCAACTTGGCCCTTTTATGACTTGTGGACTTCAACTCCCAGAATTCCTCAGTCAGCAAAGCTGGCTGAGGAATTCTGAGAGTTGAAGTCCACAAGTCATAAAAGGGCCAAGTTGGAAGACCCCTGCTATATACTGTGCAGGTAGTCCTTGACTTACGACCATAATTGGGACCACAATTTCCATTGCTAAGCCAAGTGGTTGTTAAGTGAGTCATGCCTGATTTGACCACCATTTTTTGCTATGATGTTAAGCGAATTGCTGCAGTTTTTTGACTGAAACCTGCAGATGTCAAGAGAATCTGGCTTTCTCCATTGACTATGCTTGTCAGAAGCCATCTGGGAAAATCCGCAAATGGCGATCATCTGACTCCAGGACACGGCAACTGTCAAAAATGCACAACAGTGGAGAAAAAGAGGTTTCCTCACATAATGCAGGAGGTGCTCCCAGACCACTGAATGTATGAGGTAAAAGTCACATCAACTCAGTCATATGAGCAGTTTCGGAGCAAGTGTTTTAAGGCTCAACGTTTTTTTGTGAAGTTTTCCTCCTCCTCCTCCATCAGGGCCAAGAGAAAAACTACTTCTTCAAAGCTTGATTCTTTGAAGCTTCATTTTCATTTCAAACAGCATCTTCAGGGAGGAGGCACCCTCCCCAAACCAAAGACAAGACAGAGCCCCCCCCCAGCTTGTGCAGGTTTCACTTGCTCTGTTACTTAAAGGTAAGAATGCCTCTGAATCGCACTCAACTCCTAGCAATATTCAGTATTTTTTCTCAGCAGCAGTGCATAAGTGGTTTTCTCAATGTCCTTTTCTGGGCTCTTTTCCAACTTCCCATCTTAATTTACAACCCTGATTATTTTCAGGTGGTTTCCTCTTCAGGAAATAACTAATGCAGATAAGGCAGGGTAAGCTACTATTTACATAACTGCTCATATGCAATATTCTCGCAATTCATTCAACAAGAAGTCACATATTTCAAGTTAACCAGAGAACCCGGCATTACGCACAAGCCTGTAAGTTGGCCAATCCTGCTTATATAAGCCTTCTTAAAAGAAATCTGGTCTTCTTAAGACAAACATGCCAAAAACGTGCCCTGTAGGCTATTATTTTCTTTGCAAACCACAAGACTCCTTTTGAATAGGCGAGGCCAAGATTGGCAGCCTTTTTTTTGTGTGTATTTGGGGGTTGGGGTATGGGTTAAAGACTAAAAAAGGTCCCTAAACCTCTCAAGTGACTTACAGGGCCCTTTCACCCCCTATAAATCCCAACCACACCCCAAAATCCTGGCCTACCCACTTTTGAACTGCTCCATCAATAGGGCACAAAGCCTGATGCAATCCTTGAGCCGAAAGTACTTGTGTTACTTAAGAGTCAACCATGCACAAATGTCTTAAAATGACTCGATTGTTCAAGTTCCCACAGCTTTTGTTTTAATTTCATTTTCTCCTGGAATTTTTTTCCCCTAGCTCAGCGGAGGGAGAGCTTTGTTACAAGAACTGTGTAACTTTTCATACTTTTGAGTTATAAATTCACTCTTTATTTCAAGTTCCTGAGTTACACTCAGCCTTTGTGTTCTCTGCTGATAAGAAGCTCCTAGAAACATTTCTATCATTTGCCTCTTTCACAATGGCCTCGGGGATAAGGGAAGGGAGAGAAGATACAGCCATCAAAACACCAGTTGTATTAAGAGATCCAGATTCCCACTGGGACCTCAACCAGTACTTCCAAGCATGTATCAAAAAATGTACTGTGTATTTATTTCACATATCTGAGTTTTGGCTAATTCAATTCCCTGGAGCATGGACATAATTATTTAATCACATTTGAAAGGCTGTCAAGATCTTTACATACTTTCTTAAATGGATACATGACCACTTCCAGTTTCCCAGATGCTTCTTCCCAGCTTATTTCTCTCTGCCAGGAAATCTCCTCAAAAATAAACTGAATTGGTTCTCCTTCTCTGCTGTCAATCACATTCCCATTTTCATCATGAATCACTGAAGGAGTAGATGGTCCCAGAGACTCCAGCTCCATCTGTGAAACAACACGGACATAAGACCTTTTTGGGATACACCCAGAACAGGGGTTGTTTCAATAGCTACACTAAACATAACAGTAAATGCAATCGCTATGGAATAGCTGGAAAAGGACTCGCCAATTTCTTAGCCAACATTTTCTAGATTGGAAAAAACTGAATGTTCTCACTGTTAATTGAAAAAGAACAAGGAAATAACAACAACAACAACAACAA
>NW_015386273.1:0-51207 GCF_001527695.2 Protobothrops mucrosquamatus | reverse complement strand
TTATATGCTTTAGCCTCCAGTCCCCTAATCATCTTTGTTGCTCTATGCATGTACACAGAGGATTAGTCCACACTTGGTACAGACCTGAGGTAAGTATCCTATATCCACCTCCATGTTGCTGCTTTCCAAGGCACCGTATAACCATTCCATATCTACATTAAGAGACCTGATGGGGGGAAAAAATCACCATCATTAGAAATGGGAAAGCTGTAGTCCACAAGGCCAGAAATTTTCATTCATGTGAAGCAGGGCACCCATGAGAAAGAGAAGAGGGCAATTACCAAACACAGCATTTAGAAGTATGTGGAATACATTGACAGCAAAACAAGTTCTTGTTAAATAAATCATTGCAATTTGCTTGAAAGGCCTCGTGGACATTCCAGAATAAATATCCCTCTCCAAGCTTCATCTTCTTTTGGTAAAATGTCAGTACCAAAGCACATGCTCTACCTGAGCAATTTTAAGATGAGCTTAACTTATGATGAACTTATCTCCCAGAATTCCCTGGTCAGCATGGGAATTCTGGGAGTTGAAGTCCACACATCTTAAAATTGTCAAGAAACTCTGCTCTGAGACCACTCAGTTGCCTGACTGAGTAGCTGAAATCATGCCACAAGCTACCATCTGGTTTATCTGATATAGATTCAGTCACTGTGTCTTGGTCAAGGCAATGAACTCTATCCAAAGAGTTCATCTTTTGCCTTTAAGAGCTTGTTAAGAGCTAAAATTAAAGCAGACCTGTTTCTCCATCAGAAAATGAATTACACCCCATAACATTTGCCATTTGTCTAAATCGACATTATATCTGAAAATTTTGGGCTCATGTTATCATCACTTTAAAAAGTTTTGATATGTGCAGAGATGGATAGACTAACATTAGAAATTAAAGACAAGAATGAAACAGAGTATTACGAAGTTTGGGGTAAGATGTACTATTGGTTAGACTCGAGGAGAAAAAATCAGAACAGAGAAAGCTCGTCTAGACGAGAGAAAGTGTAGATTTTCAACCTCAAAGTGAGCGTAAGATAGAGATCAGAAACAATATGAAATAAGAATGGAAATGGAAGTTATGTTGTAAATAGACGTAAATATGTATGTAAATATATAAATATGTAAATAGTATAAAATGCAATATGTAAATGGTATAAAAGATCAATGAATAGGGAGATATATGGTATATGGTATATAGTATAGTATGTGTGGCAAAATAACAGCCAGAAAAGCCACACTGTGTTCAACCTGTTTTTAAATGTTTACTCAATAAAAAAAAATTTTTTTAAAAAGGAAAAAAAGAAAATGAATTATACCCAAATGTTTATTACAAACTGTCTTCAGGTAGAAGAATGTGAAATTGTTAACGATGCATTGAGTGAGCCTGCTTCAAATTTCACGCTTGCTTGTGGTACTGGAAACTGGAGAAGCTTACCTGTTATTAGGGACAAACAGTTTGAACTCTCGGACATGGGAAGAATCCTTTGAGAGGACAATGTAGCCTGTGAATTGGGCAGGAGAAAACCAGAATGGGAAATCTGGAGGCTCATTCAGTTGGAACTCTGCATGGATTCTGGAATCAAAAGGAGCAATCAGCCAAGCAGTTTATTTTCACCAAATCTATCCTCCCTCATCCCCACCAAATTAAGATGACTGCATTCACACAGGCCAGAAGAACTTTGGATTATTGTAAATGAGCAAGAATGAAATGGCTGAACAGTGGAAGTTCTTTACAGGATGAATTTATTGAGACGTGTATCTATGTTGGCCTGAATGGTTGAGCTATGGTTGAGTTCTACATAGATACGTTCTTGAATATCAGACAGATGTTTCCAGTGATCCCAAACTAGCTGTTTATGCTGTATGGACGGTGCTACATTTGGGCTTAGACAGCTGCAGAAACTTCCAGTTTGCCTCTATGGTAAATTCCCAGCACTGCCATTAACGCTGAATAATTGAGAGGGTGGAATATTCTGCCTCTTATACATACAATATTGATGGTTCTTCTCGCCTTCAAAACACAAAACAAGATTTTGCCCGTCAGTGGGTACTTTTAAAGCTTCTACTCTACACTACGTGTATTTAAAAACGATTGTGTTTTATTATTTTAATTTGCAAGAGTTGCTAGCATCTAGGGGGATCCAAAATTGAATGAAAACATTTTCATATAAAGCATGGAATTGTTACTCTGAGTTTTCTTTCTATTTTTAACAGCGTATTAACTATTTTGCAGAGATCTTCTGTTTTCACTGAGGAAACATTAGCTGTCCATTAGGCATATTCTGAGTTAATTAACTGCACTCTCTTTTTCTCATTCAATCACTTAGCTTGATCCACTGTGGAAAAAGATTTATAAGTGCAAATCCATTCAGATCACAGAACTTCCTGAGGAATGTGTAACGTACACACATTTGCAAAAATGACAAGAGTTATACATTTCAAGCTCCTCTTGTTTAGCTATACTAGATCTAAAAGAAGGAACGATGGTTCTCATTTTCTAGGAAGTGGGAGACTGATTGGCTGCTTAATTCAGTAGTGTTGGCCGTACAATGATGGGCACTCTCCTGAGTATCTGGCTGGAATTTTTGACAGACCTTTTGGAGATGCCAAAGAATGAATCAGAGTCTATTTACATGCAAAGCGGGTTGGCTAGATGCTCAGCTGGGAAGGTAATCATCAGGTGATCAATTTCACCGGCACATGAAATATTCCTTCCCTACCACATGGGAACTGCTTGTCTGCACCACTAAGTAACGCAACAGTCCAATCAAGCAAAGCTGGTGCGTGATGACTATTCCTACGTGGAGTTTAGAGTTTTTGAGGAACCAGTGAGCAAGGACGATTATTCTCAATCTGACAACCCGGCAACAGAAGGCCTTTAAATTCATGGTCTTTAAATGGCACTGGGGGAGGAATATCACATTCCCAACCATTCAATCTGTTCCAGGACAAAGAAAGCTAAATTTAACTTTGAATTAAAAATTAATCCACTGGGCCTTCTTTATTTATAGTTAATTATTTATAATTAGATCCTTCAATACTGAAGCCACACAGTAATATAAATAAAACATAAACATCAGATCACAAACTTTAAACACACACACACACACACACATATATATATATAATGAAAAACAATTGCAATATGTTTTAAGGCCTTTTTAAATCCCAGCAAGGACATCAATTCTCAAGTTTGACGGGAAAAGCATTCTAGAGAACGTGGATGGCCAACAATTCAGCTGGGCCACAACTTTGTAAAAGGGGCCAGTTCATGAATCAAGGCCATGGAGTCACATACATCATGTGCCTCCCTCAGTCTTTCCTTCAGATACTTCTAAGCAACAAGATGAAATAATCCCACCTGCGGTTGCACCCAACGTGCTTCTTGCTCAGATCTACCCATACATAATCGCACACCTATCCTCCCACGCCCCACACTGAATGCAACCTCTTGGGGGACTGTATTCTGAAGGGGGACGCGATGGCTCAACAGTTAAAAACGCTGAACTTATCAGCTGGAAAGCTGACAGCCCAGCTTCAAGACCCAAGTGCCGTGGGATGGGGTGAGCTCCCGTTCCTTGCTCCAGCTCCTGCCCATCTAGCACGTCGAAAGCATGCAAATGCAAGTAGATTAATAGGTACCACTTTGGTGGGAAGGTAACTACACACCTTGGTGTGTAGTCATGCTGGCTGCATGACCACGGAAGTGTCTTTGGACAACGCTGGCTCCCTCGGCTAAGAAACGGAGACGAGCTCCACCCCCTAGAGTTGGACATGACTAGACAGGGGAAATCTTTACCTTTACCTTTACTTTACCTGAAGGCTATTCTGTAGTAGAACTCTGCTACAGCTTGAATGCAGGCCACTGCTCCCTGAGGAGCAAAACGGGTTTTCACAAATGGCCGCGGGTGGAACATACTCAAGAGCTTGTGAATGAGGACCTAAAGGAGAAGATACAGGGAGGAATGACCTGAAAATGAATAACAAGCCCCTGAAAGGAGAAACCAAGAATTACAGAATCTCAGGACTGGAAAGCACCTCTACTATAATAATAATAATAATAATAATAATAATAATAATGATAAAGTTGGAAGGGACCTTGGAGGTCATCTAGTCCAAGGCTTTTCAACTAGTGGGACGGGTACCACCTGTGGTACATTGGCACCTGGCAGGTGGTACGCAACCATCCTAGAAAAAATGGTAGCGGGGGAGGGGAATGAGCTGAACCTGTGGCAGCACTGTATAAGCCTGAGCGAGAGACGGCTGGAGCTGCAGGGCTGTCAGGGCTCAGCGGAAGCGCCAGGATCAGCGCCAGGCTCCAGCTAGAGCTCGGCGCTGATCCTGGTGCTTCCGCTGAGCCCAGAAGAAGCGCCGATCAGCTGGAATGTTGCAGCATCTCCAGGGTCTTGTGATTTACATTCAGATGCTTGGCAACCGATTCATACTTATGACGGTCACAGTGTCCCAGGGTCATGTCAAGTGACCAAAACCTGCTGCAACCACCCAGCAGACAGGGGGGAATAAAAACCAAACACCACCCCACCCCACCCCCGCTTCCAGTCCTCAACAGAAATGCTCACAACAATGAAAACCTCAGACGGGAGGAAGAGTGCCGCCGGGTGGTCAGGCAGGTGTCTTGCTCAGCTGTGGCTTGGGGGGCACTTTTTTTCAGTGCCATTGTAACTTCGAACAGTCACTAAGCAAACTGTTGTAAGTCAAGGACTACCTGTACTTTATCACTTTTTTCCTTTTGGGGGGGTCATCAAGTTTTTGACACCTTGCTAGGCGACTGGTGGTACTCGGATATTGCCATATCCTAAAAGTGGTACAATGGGTGAAAAGGTTGAAAAGCCCTGGACTAGTCCAACCCCCTGCTCAGGCAGGAAACCCTATACCATTTCGGACAAATGGCTGTCCAGTTTCTTCTTAAAAACTTCCAGTGTTGGAGCATTCACCGCTTCTGGAGGCAGGTTGTTCCACTGGTTAATTGTTCTAACTGTCAGGAAGTTTCTCCTGAAATAACCATCTTGAAATCCTTGGCGTTAGGTTGCCTGTCGGGTTCTGGAAAAGAGCTATTAAATCTCCTCTCACATTGTCTCTCTACGACAGGAAACATGCCCAGGTGCCTCTCCTCACCGGAGGAAAAAAAAAGTGTCTTTCTGAAATACTGCTCAACAATAGATGTCTTAGCTCCTTGCTCTCCCTCCCGTTTCTCTGCTCCTTTCAATAATTTATAGCTCCCGTTATTACCGAATATTTGTTATAGTAATCACAGTGCTTTTGGTCTTTTAATACACCTGATCCAATATTCCAATGGACAGCTGCCAAGGACTGGAAATTGATCTGCCCATTTGCACTGCATTTCTACTTTGTGCTCTATCGATCCGCAGTATTTCTTTCCGTGATTCAGAAAGTACTGCACTAAAATACCATTGCTTTCTCTCTCCCCCCCTTCCCCCTCTTTCCAAAGCCTTCCTCCCAAGTCCGTTTTGCAGGGACCGGACTTAACGAATCATCTTATACCCCAGTGTTTTTCAATCTCTGCAACTTTAAGACCGGTGGGCTTCAATATTATTATTATTATTATTATTATTATTATTATTATTATTATTTATTAAATTTATATACCGCCCTATCTCCCTTACGGGACTCAGGGCGGTGAACAGGTGATAATAAAAACCACGATAAATATACGCAAGTTTCTGTTCTAAAATCAAATTAAATAATAGGCCTGTTCTAAAAACACACCCATACAAAACCCCCCACTGAAACACAATCCAAACTATGCCAGGCCGGCCGCACGGAATAGATGGGCCTTCAGGGCTCGGCGAAAAAGGCGCAGGCCCGTAACTGTACGTAGGTCGGGGGGTAGGTCATTCCAGAGGGCAGGAGCTGCCACAGAGAAGGCTCTCCCCCTGGGGTTCATCAGCCGGCATTGTCTGGCCGACAGCACCCTAAGGAGGCCCTCTCTGTGGGAGCGGACTGGAATCCAGAATCCGCCAGCCAGCATGCTTTCTTTCTATTTTCTATTCCCCAGCATGCTGGCTGGGGAATTCTGGGAGTTGAAATCCAAAGGACCTGAAGTTTCTAAGACTGAGAAATGCCAATATCTACACAGGGTTCAGAAATTATAGGCATTTAACGCCACTTTAAAGGTGTCGAATTCCCCTTTTCATAAGAACCAACAACCTCACCACTGTATCAAATTCAAGATAGCCCCACTCAACAATCGCAAAGGTTATTCTCTCTTCCTCATTAGGAAGCACCACACTCGCCTCCTTGCCCTTGGGAACTGGAGGGTAGAAACGGTTATTGGGAAGATATCCGGTAAAGATGTTTAGTTCGCTGGGAATGATCCACCACGGGTCACCAGGTTCCAACTTATTCTTTGGGGGAAGAAAGGCCTTGAATTGTCGAGCGAACATCATGCTGAGGGGCGAAGCAGGAGCTGTCCAGTTGCGGAGCCCAGTGAAGGCCACATGGGAAATCTGAAGAAACAAACAGGCCTATTAATAAGCAAACCTAGTTTTTAGAGATTGCCAAGAACAACCATAACTGAGACCGGAATTTTCATTGCTAACCCACACGGTTGTTAAGCGAATTGTGCCTGGTTTTAGGACCCTTCCCCCCCCCACGGTTGTTAAACAGGTCATTGCTGTTGTTAAGTGAAATGACTTTGCTTGCCAGAAGCCAGCTGGGGAAGTTTCAAATGGCAATCTCATGAGTCTAGGACAGTGATGGCGAACCTTGTAGAGACCAAGTGCCCAAACTGCAACCCAAAACCCACTTATTTATCGC
The DNA here is from genome assembly GCF_001527695.2 of Protobothrops mucrosquamatus. Classification (NCBI taxonomy): domain Eukaryota; kingdom Metazoa; phylum Chordata; class Lepidosauria; order Squamata; family Viperidae; genus Protobothrops; species Protobothrops mucrosquamatus. The sequence goes on along the minus strand of NW_015386273.1, from coordinate 44,418 downwards.
CGGGTGCCAGGTGGGCATGGTCACCTGGGTGGGTGTGGCCAAGGTAAGCATGGTCACCTCGATGTTGCTTGTGAGGAGGGACGCCTGTGGGGGCCGGGCAGGGTTGCGGGAGATCCAGGGAGTCTCTGGCAGGTGGGGAGGTGGGGAGGAGGCTCATCCTGCGGGGTGAGACGAGGCAAGGCGAGGCAGGGCGGGGGTGCCATTGTCACAGGGCAAGGTGAGGCAGGGAATAGGGTGGCTACTGCCTGACACCATCGGCCCCCGCACACAGAGGCCAGTGAGCGCATGGGGGCCAACAGTGTCAGTCAGAAGCCACAGCCTGCCAGCCCCTCGACCGGTGCACTCTGGGGCTCCACAGCCCGCCGCCAGCAGTTCAGAGAAGCCGCCTCTGAGCTGGACGGACGGCCGACAGTTGAGGAGGTGATGCAGTGGATTGTGCCCGGGAAAAGGAGAGCATGCGAGGTCAGGAGGGATGGGATGGGGGGGAGGGAAACCAGCAGTGCCGGGATGCATCCGGCTACGTGGGACCTCACCGAGTTAGCGGGCGGCTGGTTGAAGAGGTACGGTTGCCATCTCCGGGGCATGGCGCGCGTGCCCACAGAGAGGGCTCTGAGTGCCGTCTCTGGCACGCGTGCCATAGGTTCACCACCACTGGTCTAGGACACTGCAACCATTGTAAATACATGCCAGTGGCTCCAGGGCCTAAATTTTGATCCCGTGATTGAGAGGATGCTGTGATTTTCGTAAACGCAAGAACCGGTCATGTCACTTTTTTCAACACCCTTGTAGCTTTGAACAGTCATTAAATGAATGGTCACAAGTTGAGGCCCACCTCTATGTTGCTTATATATTCTGAGTTTTAAATTTACACGTATTTTATATCCCCTGTGTAATTTTTAAACTTCCACTTTTTTATATCTGTTATTCATCTTGTATGTTTATGCTTATTTTGAATAACTGCCCTGGACCAGAATAAAGACCAATTGATTGAATGAGTGGATTCACAGAATTGCTGACTGAAACTGTCCCCCCTCCCCAACGTTATGTCTGTAGCTGCAATATATATTTTTTAAAAAATGTGCTACTCACTCCAAGGAAGCCATCTTTGCTCTTTGTCATGGTTTCCATCAACAGAGGCTGGAATTTTGCAAGGATCGAGAGAGTCTCTCCATTGGGATCCATCACTTCCTCCTCCTCAGTTCCAGACACAGGAATCATCCCTGAATGGAATGGTAGTAACCAAAAACTCATTTTAATAGGCAAAAATATGAAATTGAGACTACAAGAAAGCCTAGCGATCAGACGTTGGCATGAAAGGTGAAGCAGAGAGGAAAACATGTCTCTGTAGGAATGAAGATAATATTGATGTTATGTTTCACTATAAGATGGATTATATCCATTACAGACCCAGTGGTGTTTTCTGTAGTTTGATCTAAATCAGTGGTTCTCAACCTTTTTAATGCCGCGACCCCCAACCGGTTGTAAGTCGAGGACTAAACCGGTCGTAAGTCGAGGACTACCCAGCCGGTCGTAAGTTGAGGACTTTCCCTGCCCGGGAGTGCCGTGCATGCGTGGTTCCACCCCCTGCGCCGGCCGAGGCATAGCTGGCAAGCGGCAGAGACGGAGCAGGCCGACCACCAGCTGGCCCAGCCCAAGGGAGGTAAGGCACCCGCCGGAAAAGGGGAAAAAATGGCGGACAAAAAAAATGGCGGACAGCCTAGCTTGGCGACCCCCATGAAATGGTCAATCGACCCCAAATGGGGTCCCGACCCACAGGTTGAGAACCACTGATCTAAATGGTTAAGTAACATTTAGAAAAATAATTGTTTTTTTTAAGAATTGAATGCCACCAAACAAAACCGCATAGTAGTTTTAACATGTCTGAAATTTTGCCATCACGTCATTTAAGTTTTCAGCAATTCCATTCCTAAAATGTCATCCAAAACTACTGCAGTCCTAAAAGACTTGCGCCCTTATTCTCATTCCTCCTCTCCTATTGAGTTATTACTTTAGTGAAACAAATGTATCATGTACAATAGCTCACTGCTACACTACGGTGCAACTGTCACAGAGAATCAGTAATAGCAGTTATTGTCCAAATTAGAATGGGTGAAATTTATATAAAAATCAGATAGCATGGATTGCGTGCAAAGGATTATGTGATCATTGATTCAATTCCTCCTATCTGCTCTTTGTAGGCTTTACCAAGTAGCTAGTGTCAATGCTGGGAAACTTTGTTCCATGTTTTTTAAGTTGCCAAGCATTTAAAAATTGCACTAACTGTCCTCATGAACATACTGACTCATTTAACTTGTTCTACTTTTGTTGTTGTTAGTTGCGAAGTCGTGTCCAACCCATCGTGACCCCATGGACAACGTTCCTCCAGGCCTTCCTGTCCTCTACCATCTTCTGGAGTCCATTTAAGCTCACGCCTCCTGGTTCAGTGACTCCATCCAGCCACTCATTCTCTGTCGTCTCCTCCTTCTATTGCCCTCCATCTTTCCCAGCATCAGGCTCTTCTCCAGTCAGTCCTTCCTTCTCCTTAGGTGGCCAAAGTCCTTGAGTTTCAACTTCAGGATCTGGCCTTCTAAAGAGCAGTCACGGTTGATCTCCTTCAGGCCTTCCTGTCCTCTATCATCTTCTGGAGTCCATTTAAACTCACGCCTACTGCTTCAGTGACTCCATCCAGCCACCTCCTTCTCTGTCGTCCCCTTCTTCTCTTGCCCTCCATCTTTCCCAGCATCAGGCTCTTCTCCAGTGAGTCCTTCCTTCTCATTAGGTGGCCAAAGTACTTGAGTTTCAACTTCAGGATCTGGCCTTCTAAAGAGCAATCAGGGACTCAAGGACTGACCAGTCTGATCGCCTTGCAGTCCAGCACCATAGTTCAAAGGCCTCAATTCTTTTGCGCTCAGCCTTTCTTATGGTCCAACTTTCACAGCCATACATTGCAACTGGGAAAAACCATGGCCTTGACTGTATGCACTTTCGTTCTACTATTCACTATCAAAATTCCCATGACAGATTGCAATAAAAATATAAAGCTAAAATAAAAGCTACGGGTATTAACATCAACTATTGAAATAAAAACAGGGAAAATAAGCAGGTAAGCAGGTACTCAAAAAGCCCACAAAAATCTGAATCTCAATTTGGCAGGTGTGGATTGCAAAGAATGGAGACCGCCAGCAAAAAAAAGCTTGCTCCAAATTACTATGGCTGCTCTTTCTCAATTTGCAATCTAAATCAACTATATTTACCCTGCCATGACAGACCAACCAGAAGCAGACAGTGCAGCACATGTTGTCCACAGGGATTACAGTTGTGCAGGTGGGAAGCTGTGCACTTGACAACTACAACGAACCCTCGAATTGGGTACCAAAAGAGAGCCAGAGCTCAACAATTCTACCTCCGTGCACCAGGTGGCAGCAACAGACCATCAACAATTGACGCGGGGGCTTAAAAGGGCTTGCAAAATTATTATTATTGTTCCCACAAATAAGCTTATGCAAAAGGCCGGTGGATTTCCTCCTGACTCTTCTCCGATTCCTGCTAAAGTGAGCTCCTTCACCTTTATTACACATCAAGCTGGAAGATGGTAATTACTTTGGGATGAGAGAGGATAACAGCCTGCTGCCAAATACGGATTCAGAAACCGTAAGGTAACTTGTCTGGGTTACAGTTGTGGTGGAAGGAATCAGGTTTACCTGCAGGGTGGCACCAGCATATTTTTGGACAGAGACCTGTACCTGGTCCCTGAGTGGTTCACTGGAGACCCTTCTCCCCAAGGATGCAAAGAAGGCAATGCGGGCACAAAAATTAGCCCTCCAATTGAATTGGCTGAATGTAAAATTAAAATGAAATCAATAAATGAAGTGTCAGTAAATTAGCATTCTTAGGCAATCTCTATAGAGACTTCTGGTGGTCACACCCAAAGGTCTGGGAGAAGGAGAAGGTCTCGGGCAGGGCATTCCTAATGTATGGCTTACAGCAGGGGTGTCAAACTCAATTTCATTGAGGGCCGCATCAGCATTGCAGTTGCCCTCGGGGAGGGCAGGGGTGTGTGGCCAGGGTGTGTGTGGCCTACCGGGTGGGCATGGATGGAGTGGGTGTGGCCTACTGGGTGGGCGTGGCCAGTTCTACATCGTTTGCGTCAAGGGTGCCAATGGGGAGCTGGGCAGGAGTGGGACAGATCTGAGGGTCTCTGGCAGAAGGGGGTGGGACCGGGGCAAGTGCCAAGGCATGGTCCACTGGAGGAGCCTCACTCTTCCTCTCAGGCCATGCGGGGGGGGGGCTTATGGAGCTAAGGGCCAAGGCAGCGGGGGCCGTTCCCTCACTGTTTCCAGGATGGCTTCGCGGGCCACATGAAACCACTTCACGGGCCACATCTGGCCCCCGGGCCTTGTGTTTGACATGTCTGGCTTACAGCATATGTAAAACAAGCCACTGTAGTTTGATCAGCAAGCTATGATTAAAAACAAATCATCGCCGAGCATGGTGTCTGAATCCAGCTAAAATGAGAAGGAGGGTATTCAATGACCAGGAAGAACTGGAAAGGTTTTGACTGTGGTGACCACTATGCCCGGGCAGTCACCGAGGCTTTTACCCTTGGTGTGGTTCAACAGTACAAAGTTTCTAAGAAGAAAATAGCTGAAAAGTTAACAGAACTTTTTTAGCTTCCCAGTTAGCTTGCTCTCCTTACAGATACGCAAAGCATGGGCCAAATTAAGCCTTCCTTCCTGTACAGGTAGTCCTCGACTTACAACCATTCATTTAGCGACAGTTTGAAGTTGCAACTGCACGGGAAAAGCGACTTGCGACTGGTCCTCACGCTTACAACTGCCACAGCGTCCCCGTGGTCACGTGATCAAAATTTAGGCACTTGGCAAATGGCCACGTGATCATTTGTGATCTCCCGGGCTGGTTTCCCATAAGGAAAGGCAATGGATTTGCTTAACAACTATGTGATTCGCTTAACTTCACCAGCCAACAGGTGATAAAATTGGGTGTGACTCACTTAACAACTGCCTTGTTGAGCAACTGAAATTCTGCTCTCAATTGTGGCCGTAAGTTGAGGAATACCCGTAAAAGCACACAGATCCATTTTCCAGGTAAATATGTCGTCAAGACGATCCTAAGTAACCAGTAGATAGAAATGTATATACAGGTATTACAGAAGCACTGGCACGTATGCATGGTGGATTTACAAGAGGTGTCTTCCATCAAAGCCACCAAAAGGCAGATAATTCATATATCCAAAATTTAAGATGCTTTTTTTTTTAACAGTCCCAGGAAGAAAAAAATCATGAACTTTTTATGGGCCACCTTGCAGCTCCTGATATCTAATCCAACTGCACTGTTGTGGCAGTTGCAGAAGAAAAGAGAACTGTTACGGCATAGCTATTAAAGGAGGTTTCATGTAGCCATCAATCCCTTGCATTAGACTGCTAACACCACCTAAATACTTACAAACAGCATCCACACACCTGAGAACACTTCATTCCAAAGCTTGTAATCAAGGAAGAACAAAACAAAATCTTCCCATTTTGGTGTAGCTAATTGCTAAGAAGTGAAATGAAAAGAAAAAAGGTAGCAAAAGGCATCCTGGACTAATATGGATTTGGGGATTGTTATGGCAATTCCCTCATGGAGGCCATTTTGAGAAGGCACTCACTCCATGTTCCCCAAAATCTGAATTTTTAAGGGTAGGTTCTCCCCTTACCCGTGACAATAGCACCAGTGCTAAACAAACAAAATCTGTGGGAGAAATTCCATCCTGGAGTCACTCCTTGTGAATTAATGCAAGTACTGCACAGGAAATCAGGGACGTTATTATAAAACATAAGATCATTTCACAATGAAAAACAAGCCATTTCCACATATACACAAGCTGCTTAGCCACTACATAACCAAAGAAATACAAGACATAGATTTAAGCCATGAGGGAAAAATGGTAGAAATATTTTTGCACAGGAACAATATTTAGTAATTGCACAGCACCAATACTTAGTAATTTTTTTGTGCTCTCAAATTCTTCAAATACCTACCGGTCAGTTTCTCTGCAATGGGTTTGAATTCCTCAGGACTGATGTACAAATCATTGTTAGTATCCAGGGAAGAGAAGAGAAAAAGACCCTCATTTCCCAGAGATTTCAGGGCTGTTTCCTAAGTGGAAGGAAAGGGATTCTTTAAGACATACATTCACGAAATAAAGAAACTCAAATTAGCCATCTGTCTCATCACCCAAGCTAGTTACGTGATATGCACCTGGACAGATAAGAAGCTTAAAAAGCTCTTTTTTCAGACAAATGAAATGAGCAGAGAGATCATTTCATCAAAATAGATGTAATGCAGAAAAGCTGGAAACAGATTTTCCAATTTGGTATTGTAATGTTGAAGAAATTCCCAAAATCATCATAAATCATGGTCACATGATGGGACACAGTACTAGCAGCCCAGTTGTTGAGCACCAAAGTTCAGTCAGATTGTCTGTAAGTTGGGTGACTGTCAAACCTTCAGAACTGGGTCATAAATACTCAGGCAGGTCCATCAGAACTTCAAATGGTCATTAATGGACCAGTTGTAAATTGGGGACTACTGTATGCTTCTTCATATTGTAGTTGTAAGCTAGAACAGGGGTCCTCAACCTTGGCAACTTTAAGACTTGTGGACTTCAACTCCTTTGCTGGCTGAGGGATTCTGGGAGTTGAAGTCCACAAGTCTTAAAGTTGCCAAGGTTGAGGACCCCTGAGCTAGACTGAAAAAGATCTTTCAAACCACTTCTATAATACTGTCAAGAAAATTGCATTGATGCAACACAACTAAATTTGACATCTACTTAAATACCCTTATTTGTAAGCCAGCCTTCCTCTACAGTACCAAGAACCCTCCAGTTGTGTTAGACTTCATCTTTGAGTATTATGTGCGTTGGTCCGATACACCCAAGGAACACCAGTTTGAGGAAGGTATTAGCTATGCTTGTGAAAAATGCATGCATCATCTTCCTTTTATTTTTTATTTATCAAAATAGGGGACTGGAGGCTAAAACATGTAAGGAAAGGTTGCTGGAATTGGGTATGTCTAGTTTAATGAAGAGAAGGACGAGGGGGGACATGATAGCAATCTTCCAGTATCTCAGGGGCTGCCCCAAAGAAGAGGGAGTCAAGCTATTCTCCAAAGCGCCTGAAGGCAGGACAAGAAGCAACGGATGGAAACTAACCAAAGAGAGAAGCAACCTAGAACTAAGGAGAAACTTCCTGACAGTGAGAACAATTAACCAGTGGAACAACCTGCCTCCAGAAGCGGTGAATGCTCCAACACTGGAAGTTTTTAAGAAGAGACTGGACAGACATTTGTCCAAAATGGTATAGGGTTTCCTGCCTGACCAGGGGGTTGGACTTGATGACCTCCAAGGTCCCTTCCAACTTTATTATTATTATCAAATTTAGAATCCGCCCATCTCCCTTACAGAGGGATTCTTTTCCCTTCAGGCACAGAGAACAAAAATCTTCACCCAGCAAGACTAACATCACAGGATTGAATTATGTTAGGAAAAGGTGAAAAGAAGAAAGAACCAATTTCCTCTTTCATTTTCACTCTTCTAAGGCAAAGCCTTCTGATGCTAACTTTTCAGAACATATTCTCCAAAGTGGAGATTTGTGATTGCCTGGCACCTGTTTTAGTCTTGAGCAAAGGCAAGTTAGAAATAGGCTGATGTTTTATAGAAGGTAAGCCAACTTTACACGGTGGAATCAAAAGATAATTACCTCCCTGCTATTTGCTAGAAATGCAAGCATAAAAAGCTTAGGCTGTTATCAAATTTGCCTAGCAAATGCACTTCACTGAAGAGAACTTTGTGTCATAACTGCATTCAGAATTGAACTGAAAAGCGAACAAGGCACTAACTTCCCCAGCCGTTGTTTTGTCAAAAGGTTTGCTGTTCACAAGGAATTTGAGTTTTTTTAGGTAGCTCCAAATCCTGAGATTATGGTTAGTGAACCATGGATATTATTCATGCTCCGGTAGCATGGATTATGTAATCAACCAAGAACATGGTCAGAAAAATTATTATGAACAGGGTTCTAACATATGGCCAAAGATATTTCTAAATTAAAGCAATGCTCTTCCTGTAAGTGCCGAAGCAGCAGTGGCTCTGAGCTCTGAAATTGCCTAATTTTAACAACTCGGAAAGTGATTATCCCTGTCCAGCAATGGAATATAACTGCAGCCATGGATGTAAGAACGGAAGAGCAGTAAACATTTTAAAAAATGCACTGTAAAAAGAAACAAAACTCAGTGAACCCATCCCAATATTGCCCCTTCGATAAAGTTTTACTAGTAGACAACTTACAGTCCATGAGTCACAAAGATCCCCCCTCAACCATTTCTGCATCTCTGTGAACTATGCAAGATCATGCTGCCAAAATTCAGCAGTAAAACACTGATTTTTGGCAGCATCATTTTTGGCATGCACACACCCATTATATATATATATATATTATACTATATACATATTTTATAGATGCACAGATATATATTCAGAGAGAGAGAGAGAGAGAGAGAGAGATCCTATCATTTTCTTTCATAATCTGTTTTGAGAAGATTTTGTCTTAAAAATTATTTGTTTTACAAATAAATAAAAATAAGCAATTTGAATTTTTTAATCTCTGCAATTAACTGCAAATAAACTGCTGAATAATAATAATAATAATAATAATAATAATAATAATAATAATAATAATAATAATAATAATAATAATAATAATAGAATTGGAAGGGATCTTGGAGGTCTTCTAGTCCAACCCCCTGCTCAAGCAGGAAACCCTGACCTATACCATTTCAGATAAATGACTGTCCAGTCTCTTCTTAAAAACTTCCAGTGTTGGAGCATTCACCACTTCTGGAGGCAGTGGAACAATATAATTGTTCCACTGATTAATTGTTCTAGCTGTCAGGAAATTTCTCCTTAGTTCTAGGTTGCTTCTCTCCTTGCTTAGTTTCCATCCGTTGCTTCTTGTCCTGCCTTCAGGTGCTCTGGAGAATAGCTTGACTCCCTCTTCTTTGGGGCAGCCCCTGAGATACTGGAACACTGCTATCATGTCCCCCTTCGTCCTTCTCTTCGTTAAACTAGACATACCCAATTCCAGCAACCATTCTTTGTATGTTTTAGCCTCCAGTCCCCTAATCATCTTTGTTGCTCTTCTCTGTACTCTAATCTAGAGTCTCAGCATCTTTTTTACAGAGTTTTCACCATATTGTTTTGTGGTTTTGGATTTTAGGGCAATGTCTTTTTTTGTGGCCATTGACCATAAATATTCCATTTTGGGAGCCTAGGGGCTTGCCTCAGCCTGGGTCAGTTAGTTGGGCTTGGGTTGGCCAGTCTACACCATTGGCACCCTAAGTTACCTTGCTATCATGTCACACCTAGTTCTTCATTAATCTAGACATACCCAATTCCAGCAACCGTTATACAAGTTATACAAGCATCTATTATCATTCTGTGTGATATGATACCAGGCACTCTCCCTGTATTTATCCTACTGTCACTTTACTTCTGGTGAATGGTTTTGCCACAAAGTAAGAATAAACTGGTTACTACACAAGAGAGGAGGAATCTGTATTATAACAAGTGGCAATTCTTGGCTCCCGTTTTCTGCAGTATGGTGGCTTCAATATAATTTCATAAAGCCCTTGGCCTAACTTCACTACCCTTCAACCTACGATGAAATAGATCTGTGGGAAGTTGTTCTTTTCCTGCAGCTGCTGCTTAGAAAAAGAGATCACAGGAGAAAGGGAGGGAGGGAGAGAGAGAGAGATTGAGGGGATGCTGGGATGTTCAGTCATAAGGCACATTTTTTTCCAGTTCCCTTGTAACTTTGGATGGTCACTAAATGATTGTAAGGATTACCTATAAATATCTCCATACAATATCTTCCAATAGATTTCTTTTGAGGGACTGGAGACCTAGCATGAAAAAGATTATCTCCCTCTGGATTTTCCCAGCCTGTTTTTTAATAAGGCTGAAATCAAAGCTACAACTTATATGCAAACCTTGTACTCTAACCACTGACCCATAATTGGTCTCCCCAAATAATTTATTTATTTATTTATTTATTTATTATTTAAATTTATATACCGCCCTATCTCCCTTACGGGACTCAGGGCGGTGAACAGGCAATAATAAAAATCACAATAAATATTGAATAAAAAGCCTGCTCTAAAATACCCCATATAAAACCCCTAGCAAAACACAATCAAAACTACGCCAGGCCGGCTGCATGGAATAGATGGGTTTTCAAGGCTCGGCGGAAGAGGCGCAGGTCCGTAGTTGTACGTAGGTCGGGGGGGTAGGTCATTCCAGAGGGCAGGAGCTGCCACAGAGAAGGCTCTCCCCCTGGGGGTCGCCAGCCGGCATTGACTGGCCGACGGCACCCTAAGGAGGCCCTCTCTGTGGGATCGGACTAATAATTGCAAAACCTCTATATCACGCATTATCAAACTGCCGGCCCACGGGCTGGATGCATCATACTGAAACCGCACCCACGTGACGTCGTGAGTTTGACATGCCTACTCTATACAGGAAACTATATAGTATACAGCAAGATGTTTAGCCCCCAAACTTACTCTGGCTCATGGCTGAGATGTAGCAGCTGTTATATATATATAAAAAAACCAGCCATATTATCCCACTAGTTCCCATTTATTTCTGTGAGTCATTTAAGGCACATGTTCCCAATGGATTGAGTCCACAGTTCACATTCCTTCTAACTCAGCTCATTACTGCCAGGTTGGAAAAAAAACCTGCTTAATTCAGGCTGTGTTTTGGAGATATGAGAGAGTATGGGAAATATGAGTAAGTTGTTAGATTAGTAGTAAAAAAAACTCTACAGTTTTTTGGACTTTAGTGGAAGGTAATGGGTGTTGGAATCCATCCCTTTCAAACATATGGACTTCGATTCCCAGAATTCTCCTGGGGAAATCTGGAAGTTGAAGCCCATAAGGTTGAGAAACATTGGTCTAAGTCCGCTGCTGTTCACCCTGTTGACCCATGACTGTTGTGCCAGGTTTGCCACCAACCATATTGTGAAGTGTGCAGATGATACAACAGTAGTGGGCCTTATTCAGGATGACAAGGTGGAAGCTTACCGCAAGGAGGTTGAGGGGCTGGTGAATTGGTGCAAGGAAAACAGCCTAGTTTTTACCGGAAAAACCAAAGAGATCATTGTTGATTTCAGAAAAGGCAGGCACAGCCACACTTCTCTGTGCATTAATGATTCACCTGTGGAGATGGTTACCAGCGTCAAATTTCTGGGTGTGCAGCTAACAAATAGGCTGACTTGGTCACTCAACAGTGAGAAACTGGTGAAGCGGGCACAGCAGCGCCTGCATTTTCTGCGTCGCATGAGAAAAGCACATCTTCCTTCCCCTGTCCTGACCACTTTCTACAGGGGGACGATCGTGAGCATCCTGTCATACAGCATCACAGTCTGGTTTGGAAGCATCCCTGCTTCAGACAGGAAGGCGGTGCAGAGAGTGGTGAGGATGGCCGAAAAGATTATTGGCAGTTCCCTCCCTCGCATCCAGGACATAGCACAGAAGCGTTGCTTGAGCAGGATCCGTAAGATTATCTGGGACACTACACATCCTCTTCACGACCAGATTCAGGCATAGTTTCATTCCATACAGCATTAACCTTGTGAACTCTCAAGCTTCCTCCTTCCGTTATATATTCAAGATGGACAGTATTTAATATTTATTTGCTAGGTATATGCAGGGATGTGGGTCTATACATATGTTGTTCATAGTACGTTTAGGTGTGCGTCATGTATGTGTTTCACTTTGAGAGCGGGCAACTAAATTTCATTTTTGATGTGTGCCGTTGTCCCACAGTAAAAAAATGACAATAAAAATTATCTTATCTTATCTTATGAACGAGTGATCTCAAGTAAGATTGGAGGGGGCAAGTTTAAAATGTACTCCGTCATCTCTTATGGAGTGCAGGCAGATCACCCCCACCTCCCTAGAGCAATATGGTTTCTTTCCTCTGCGGGCTTCCATGCTGCTAGCCACCCCATTAAAGTTCCCACAGCCCTGAAGAGCATTTATTTTCCATCTGCTATCTGCCAGCCTAAAAGGATGCTAATGCTGCCTGAAAGCTGCTGTTGTTGTCAATTATGGTCAGGAAACCACTTAAGTGCCTTGCAGGGCTGATTCAAAAGTAAGAAATAGGTTGGGGATGGATCCCAAGCTAGGACTCAGAAGAGAGGAAATCTCAGGAGCTACAAAACTCTGACATCACTAAGCACTTAAGGCCAGGACATTATTTTAGTGGCACTAGCCCAAGGCTATTTGAAATGCAGTGAGGTACAGCCAGTTATCCGTTTGACTGAGCAATGCCATTAAAATGCCTACAAGTATAATAATGTTCTGCAAGTCGGGATGTTGATTTCCCAAATACGTTTCTTTCCCCCAGGGTTTTCTCGCTACCTGCAAACTGGCAAGCATCAAAACCTGGAATCTACAGGCATAATAAGCAGACTTGGTAAAGCCACACTTGGAATACTGCATCCAGTTTTGGTCACCAAAAGATGCTGAGACTCTAGAAAGAGTGCAGAGAAGAGCAACAAAGATGATCAGGGGACTGGAGGTTAAAACATATAAGGAACAGTGGCTGGAATTGGGTATGTCTAGTGACCTCCAAGGTCCCTTCCAACATTATTACTATTACTATTACTATTCTTCTTCTTCTTCTTCTTCTTCTTCTTCTTCTTCTTCTTCTTCTTCTTCTTCTTCTTCTTCTTCTTCTTCTTCTTCTTCTTCTTCTTCTTCTTCTTCTTCTTCTTATTATTATTATTATTATTATTATTATTATTATTATTATTATTATTATTATTATTATTATTATTATTATTATTATTATTAAGAAAAAAACAAAATAAAAAGATTTGTAACCAGTCCTAACAATCTGCATCCTTCTGCATCTAAAGGTAATCCTCGACTTACAACCATTTGTTTAGCGACCGTTCAAAATTAAAATGGCACTGAAAAAAAGTGACATGCAACTGGTCCTGGCACTTATGCAGCATCCTTGCAGTCACATGATCAAAATTCAGACACTTGACAACAACCTGCATGTATTTACGATGGTTGCAGCATCCTGGGGGGGTCACGTGTTTCCCATCTGTGACCTTCCCAGCTGGCTTTTGACAAGCAAGTCAATGTGGGAAGCTAGATTTGCTTAAAGATCACGTGATTCTCTTAACTCCATGGATTCTTTTAATGATGATGGCAAAAATGGTCATAAAATTGTTCATGACTCACTGAACAACTGCCTTGCTTAGCACTGGAAGTTCCAGTTCCAAAAGTGGTCGTAAATTGAGGAGTACCTGTATTTAAGAATTAGTGTAGTGGGAGTGCTGAAAAGTTATTTATCCTCTGCCCCTCTCTTCAAGGAACCTTCTTTAAAGTAATTGAGGGCTGCAAAGAATTTCATCAGTTTCATGCATGAAGAAGTGTGTTCTTTTGTCTGTCCTCAAATGCCCTCCCCTTTCAGTTTTATGGCACCAGGAACAGAGATACATAATGAAAAGAATTCTATTAATGCTGCTGAGCCTGCAATAAACATTTCTAAACAAAATGTATCACTTTATATGGCTAACTATCTTATGTACAGAACCCCGGGCAGCTCAGCTTTCATTACCCTAGTTAGTAATAAAAAACACGAAAGAGCCTTCAAAAACTTCCAACACCCCAAGAACAAACACTCTTCCAAACACCAACATTCACATCACATGACTATGAATAATTATTTCTACCCTAATAAAAACACTTCTGAATTTTATGGGGGGGCTTTACCCCAAATACTTTTCAAACTCCCCAGGAGATTGATTGATATATGCCATCAAGTGGGGTGTCCAGTCCAAACAACCACAGAGTTCTAGTCCCACTTTAGGTATGAAACCTGGGTGGATGACTTTGGGTCATTCTCTCTGGTTCAGCCCAACCCATCACACAGAGTTGTGCTTGTGGGGAAAACAGGAGGCAGAAATGAGGTATATTCACTGCCTTGTGTGTGTGTGTGTGTGTGAGTGAGAGAGAAAAAGAGAGAGAGAGAGAGAGAGAGAGAGAGAGAGAATGTGTGTGTATATATATATATACACACACACACTGCTCAAAAAAATAAAGGGAACATTTTACCATGGAACTGAAGGGGTTTGTGTTCCCTTTATTTTTGTGAGCAGTATATATTGTATGTATGTAAATACATAAATACAAAACAGATTTTCTCCAATGCAACAGGACACAGGTACACATAACCCTACCTAAGTGATGCATCCATACAAGATGCTCAACCATCAGGTAAACAACTAACAGATGCACTTTATATCTGACATTTTTTTAACCTTACAGAAGGTTGTGTGTGTGTGAGACTGAGGCCCCTTTGCCATTTCATGATGGCCCAGGATTGCCTTTTGCACACCCAAAATGTTGGTTACTCATTACTGAAGCCAGGTTAATGTCAGAATTACATACATACATATAATTATATTGAATATCATACTGTATTCAATATAATACAATATAATACAGTATGAAATGTAATATGAAATATAATACAGTATGAAATGTAATATGAAACATACCATATCATGGTACTAATCATGATGATGATGATGATGAAGATTACTATTATCAGTCTAAGTCCCCTTCAAAGTCCCGAGACCCCACAGCTGCCCCCCATCCCTTGCCCCCCCCCCACTCCTCCGCCCCGACCGCCCCCCCGCTCCCCATTACCTGCCGCCGGGCGGCCTCCGCGTCCCGGTAGTATTTGGCCGCCAGCAGCACCGCCAGGAAGGCCAGGGCCAGGCCCAGCCGCGGCACCCGAGCAGGAGGAGGCGGCGGTGGAGACGGGCGCCCAGAACCGCCGCCCTGGGAGGCCTCCGGAGGCGACGCGGCCTGTTCGGGCGGGCGGCCCTCCTCTTCGCCGCCGCGGGCCATGGCCGCCGCTGGCCGGGCCGGGGAGGCGCCGGCTCTCGGTCCCGCCTCGCTCAGGGTGCAGAGAGGAGGAGGAGGAGGCGGCCTCGCGCTTCTTTCGCGGACCTCTGAAGCGGCGGCGGCGGCGGCGTCTCGGGGCCCCCTCAGTCGACAGGCGGCTCCGCTTCGGCCTCGCAGACCCTCCGGCGGCGCGGCTTGGCGGCGGAGCCTCCAGCTGCCCTCTCCCGCCTCCCGCCTCCCGCCTCCCGCCTCTCCCGCGCTGGTCCAGGCGGCCTGCGTGGTCTTCCTCCCTCCTCCTCTCCCCATGTCCGCCCCTCGAAGCCCGCTAGGCCGGCTCGGAGTTGGCCAGGGACTCGCTGTCCCCTCCTCCTCCTCCTCCTCCTCGCTCCTTTTTCTTAGGCACAAACAATCCTCAACCACAACTGAGCCCCAAACTTTCTGTTGTGCGGTGAAACATTTGTTAAGCGAGCTTTGCCCCATTTTGCGACCTTTCTTGCCAGTCGTTCAGTGGATCGTTGTCATTGTTAGTTACGTGGTCGTTAAGTGAATCTGGCTTTCCCCATTGGCTTTGCTTGTCAGAAGGGGGCAAAAGATGATCACAGGACCCCAGGACACTGCAGCCGTCCTAAATAGGAATCGGTTGTCAAGCGTCTTGAATTTTGATCATGTCACCGTGGGGATGCTGCAATGGTTGTGTGAAAATGGTCACCTTTTTCAGTGCCTTTGTAAGTTCAAACTGTCACTAAACAAACTGTTGTAGGTTGAGGACTACCTGTAATTAATTAGCTCCAGATCTCCTTCCATAAATTTCCCAACAACCCTGTGGGGTAGGTTGGGTCGAAGTTGAGACCAGGCTAAAGTCATCTTGGACGCTTTGGTGGCTGAAGGGGACTGGGCAACTCTAGAGAAGAGAAATAGGCATGGAAAGGGCTGCCACAAAGAGTTGTCTTGTTCCTGTAACATTTTGCTTTATCTTTCCTTTTTATTTTTTTATGACTGGGCTTAAGAGGTCTATGAAAAAAGAAGATATACAATACAGTTTTGCAACAGTACAGTGTACCAAGCAATACGATGTATCAAGATCAAGTATCGATGGAGAAGCAATGTATAATTGTGTAATGATAACATTAAAAATAAATAAATGAAATGATATTCAGAAATAGGAAAACAAAATAACCAGAAACAAAATCTAAAGAACCAAATAGCAAAGAAAAAAATCTCAGAGGATCTCATTATTCTAACTCCCAGCTTAAAACATTTCAGTCCTTTATTTGTTACTCATTATCTAATTAACTGCAATAATTAGTTTTCTAACCGTCTATATCATCTATATCTATACAGTTATTTCTTACCTTATGCTCCATGCTCAATAACGCACAACCAGCAAAAAAGATGGTAAGAGATAGGTATGATCCCTATACTAAAGCTTTCAGGTACTCACTACTACAGTTAGTAATATTTATTATTATTTGCACCATTTGTATGGCTGCCCATCTTATTCAAGCAACCGGGTGTCTCACTGCAATTAAAAAACAAATTTAAAACAATATACAATATCCATGAACAATTTAAACCAAAAAATCATGATGAGCACCAGAATCTACCCATGCATTGGCTCAATACAGCCATTGTGCATTGTGCTCCTCACCCCCAGGCATGGCAGTATTGTATTTTGATGCCACCAGAACTCATCTCTGCACTAAGATGGTACCAATGTTTTTTTTAATTATTTTATTGAAGAAAAACTACAGGAACTTGCAGTTTCTCTGACAGTTTTATGTTCTAGTGCAGCTGCTGCGACTTTCTATTCTGAATGTTTTTATTATTTTTAAAATCTCCCAAACTACCTGGCACTTCCCAGTCTGTAACTTAAAAACAAAAGTCATGCAGTGTTTTTTGGAGATCTTTTCCTTTGGAATTTAATGGAAGTATGGTATGCCACAGAGCCTGCAAACTGCCAGAGAGATTATTGCATCATGAAAGACAAGACATTTATTAAAATATAGCTGCCTCATGGCTAAATAAAGAGATATACGTGCATTCCCCCATCTAGGACAATTTCACAGAAATTAATTTCTCCTTTGAAATACATTTCAGAAACAAATTCTATTTTGTGCAACTGAGCTAAAATGGCTGGAGAAAAGAATGCAAATATTTCTGCACAGCATCCAACAAAAAGGGTGTATCCTAAAAAGTGTGACACTTTTTGCTGTGTTCCTGGTGGCACATCAAACTGTCTACTAAAATCCATGGAAGTCAGCCAGTGGCAGAAACTACTTTTGATTTGTAAGCATTTCTGGGGATGCGTCTGAGCTTTTAAGTTCTATAAGAAGAAAGAGCCAAGACAGAACAGATTTTTGTAGCATGAGTGTGCTGTGGTTGATGTAAAGTTAATGCTGGCTTTGTGACCATTGTTATTTTTGAATTCATATTCTTTTGTTCGGTATTTCTAATGATGTGCATAGATCTTCAAAAGACTTGAGTGAGGCTCCCAGAAATCATAAAGTATCATAAGAGAAATTCTAAAAGACATTTCTGAAATGGAATTATGTTAACTGTATTTGATTTTATTTAATGAAACTTAGCTTTAGTTGCAGTCTCTAGTGCTAGCCCATAGCATGAGGCTCAAAGCTCTTCTCTGTCTGGAAAAGATTGGGCAGCCCTAATCAAGAAAAACCTTTTAAGCTACCTTGCCTCCTTCTGGTCAGAGTAAAACACAACAGGTGGAACTTCTGGGGAAAAAGAGAATATGTTTCATCTCCTAAAGCTCTGCATGTTAGTCAGTCCCAGGGAAAAAGCTGAAGTGTTGCCCACTGTTTATTTAAGAGGCCAATTCAGGCCTCAGAATGAGGAAACCATTAACAAGTACTTCAGGGTACGTCTGCAGGGATGCGTTATACGTTCTATATAAATCTATTTTGGCTGGAATCCTCTGTATAAACTATTTGGATCGTGAACCTGTAACATTTCTGGGGCTGAGATTAAAGTCCTAAAATGGTCACAGCAGTATCAGGGCCTCACAGCACAATCCATATCTGTGGCTTTTTTGGTTTCATCCCTACAAGATAATAATAATAATAATAATAATAATAATAATAATAATAATAATAATAATAATAATAATAATAATAATAATAATAGTAGTAGTAGTAGTAGTAGTAGTAGTAGTAGTAGTAGTAGTAGTAGTAATAGTAATAATAGTAATAATAATAAAGTTGGAAGGGACCTTGGAGGTCATCGAGTCCAACCCCCTGCTCAGGCACAAAACCCTACACCACTTCGGACAAATGGCTGTCCAGTCTCTTCTTAAAAACTTCCAGTGTTGGAGCATTCACCGCTTCTGGAGGCAGGTTGTTCCACTGGTTAATTGTTCTAACTGTCAGGAAGTTTCTCCTTAGTTCTAGGTTGCTTCTCTCTTTGATCAGTTTCCATCCATTGCTTCTTGTCCTGCCCTCAGGCGCTTTGGAGAATAGCTTGACTCCCTCTTCTTTGGGGCAGCCCCTGAGATATTGGAACACTGCTATCATATCCCCCTTCTCTTCATTAAACTAGACATCCCCAATTCCAGCAGCCTTTCCTTATATGCTTTAGCCTCCAGTCCCCTAATCATCTTTGTTGCTCTTCTCTGTACTCTTTCTAGAGTCTCAGCATCTTTTTTACATCGTGGTGACCAAAACTGGATGCAGTATTCCAAGTGTGGCCTTACCAAGGCATTGTAAAGTAGTATTAATACTTCACGTGATCTTGCTTCTATTCCTCTGTTAATGCAGCCTAGCACTGAGTTGGCTTTTTTGGCAGCTGCAGCACACGGCTGGCTCATATTTAAGTGATTGTCCACTAGGACTCCGAGGTCCCTCTCACAGTTACTACTATTGAGCAAGGTACCCCCTATACTATACCTGTACATTTGGTTTTTCTTGCCTAAATGTAGAACCTTACTTTTTTCACCATTGAATTTCATTTGTGAAAAAAGTAAGGTCCTACATGGGGTGGAGGTAAAAGAAAGCAAGTTCTGTCGTGCCATAATATATTTGTTTCCTTCTTCATTCTAGGAAGAATGAAGCATCCATTGCAACAGCTGGAACAGCTGGAACAATGGCTTTTGCAAGACAGCTAGCTCTGTTGGTGCACAGGGATGAGACTACCAAGCAGAAAGATTTACGTGTCTGGGAACAGAGGCACTGCTGGCATGTTGTATCTCACCAGGTGCTTAATAAATCCAACCAAGTGAATCAATTAAAACAAATTGTAACTTCATATGACATTAAACCCAGATCATCATCTTTCCCTGTCTTCTTCAAAGTAATTGCAAGAATAAAAATTAGAATATTATTTCTCTCTGAAAAGATGGGATAGAAATACAACAAGTCCATATAGCATAATACAGATAGTACTCATTTAGCAACCACAATTTGGACCAGCAACTCAGTCATAAAGCAAAGTGGTCACTAAGTGAAACCGAGATTATGATCTCATTTCACCTTTGCTTTGCAGATCTGTGAAGGTCATAAGTCTGAGGACTGGTCGCAAAGTTCCTTTTTCATCATTGTTGCTAAACGAAGCAGTCATCAAACGAGGACTATCTGTATGTGATTACTTTCTTGTTTACCTCCACTGTTTCCGCCAGTAATACGTTTTCTGCTCTGTATTTCCCTGTTATTAGACAGCCTGATCTAATTTTATGCACAAAATAAGCTCTAAAACGTTTCCTATTTTGCTTATAGTTCGTTGGATATTGGCCGTTCTACTCTATGACCTACTTTCAGCAGCCACGTGGGAGGCACAATGAATACAGGTCTCTCTAAGCTGAATGTGCTACATGCAACCATATGTCAAAATTCTGCAAGGCTCCGTTTGATTTATGGGGCTGGTTTGAACAAAGCATTAAACAATCCTTTGTTTATGCCATTTGTCAAAGAAGTCCCCCAACACAACCAACATGCTAAACCATCACCATAGTTTAATAATCACAAGGATGCTTCCTACACAAAGACAGCATAGTGTCGTAGTTAAGGACAAGGACTAGGAAAATAGGAGTGAGGAGCATTGCATATACTGCCCTCTGCTCCTGAACAAAAAGCAGGTTGTAAATCAGATAAGATTACAGCACAGTGTGCAATCTTTGCCATTTTTGTCTAGCTCTTCCCCTTCACTTATGCTTTTGAACAAAGGACTCACAAGTGCTCCTAGCTCATATCAAGCCATTCTATTACTTTTTGCCATTACATTATTTTTATATTCTTCTATCGTTGATGAATGCAGGTCTTAAAACCTTTTGCATGAAAGCCCCATCCCTCTTTAGCTAGCTGTTGTTTGGCCAAGGGATAAATATTAAGTTATTTTAATCTTCTTCCATAAATCACTGTCTATCAGATCCTTACTAAGCCTGCACAGTCCTACAACACTTAGGAAATTCCCATATTGATAAAAGAAGAATAGCTATATTTTTCCGATGATGGATGGTGGAATTAAGAACCCCAAACACATTGGAATATGTTTCATTTTTTACTTCAGATTACTATTTTTTCCTCTTCCTCTTTCGTGGATCTTTTTATTGTCCAGACCTGGATGTGTGAAAAAGATTAAAATAATGAAACCACCAAAATTGCTGCCTTCCCTTATTATTTTTAGTGTCACTGTGGTGCTATAGAGCAGAGGTCCCCAACCTTTTGGGCACCAGGGACTGGTTCCATGGAGAAAGGTTTTTCCACAGACCCAAGAGGGCGTGGTTTTGTGTGCTGCCTGCATCCCACGGATAGAGCTTTGCTTGTTTGTGCGGACCGGTTGTTGGCATGCTGCGGCCCGGTACCGATCCATGGACCGGGGGTTGAGGACCCCTACCGTAGAGCTTACATGTGACACTGAGGCTGATGCCCATGTAGCTTAATGTATGCAGCCATCAAATGATGGATATGCATTCAGTCACAGGGACAGAAATACACAGCATTTAAAACAGGAGTTCTGTGCTTGAAGAAGTGTAGCAGTGATCTGTCTACTTCACTTTTCTATTGAAACAAGAGGATACCACCAATTAAACACCCCACCCACAAAGAAAATATAGGAGGGGTCTTGCCAGCATTCTGTTTCTGACAGTGGCTAAACAGCTTCGAGCATTCCTGCTTGTTATTTTTCAAATATGGCCAGGGTCTAAGGCAGGGGTAGGCAACCTTGGCTCTTTTATGACTCGTGGACTTCAATTCCCAAAATTCCTGAGCCAGCACAGCTGGCTCAGGAATTCTGGGAGTTGAAGTCCACGAGTCATAAAAGAGCCAAGGTTGCTTACCCCTGCTAAGGAGAAGACTTGTTTTAAGCTTTTCCCTTTGTAACATTATTATTTTTTTAACAACCATATCATTTTGGCTGTGGAGTTCTTAATAACAGTCGTGTCAGTGGCTGAGTCTTCCCATTTCCACGTGTCAATGGCTGAGTCTTCCCATTTCCACCTTGGGTCTTCTATCCTTACTAGAACACATACTAAATTGCTTAGTTATCTCAGTTTGTGTTGCTGGGGCCCAAAGGTTAGCAGGGAGGGTGGGGAAGGAAAAGAAATCCCAGCACAGGAAACCAAATGCCACCAGACACCATAAACTGTTTTTGAGCTAAGGTCTGATGCTCAATGCATTTCAGAACATTTTCTTTCAGTTGGGGCAATCTGTGGTGCACCTTTAAAAAATTCAAGCAGACTCATTCAAACTGTGTGTTTCCTTCTATTCTCTTTCTTCTGAAATCAGATAAATATCCAGTCAGTTACTTCCATTTATGGTGCTTCCATTTTTCTCTCTTACACAGTCTACTCCGCTTTGCCAGCCAGATTCCTGCCAAGCGCTTCCCAAACCTCTGCTTGCCATTTCATAGAACTCTTTTTTTTAATGCTATTAATGCTACTTTTGTCTTTTTCTCAACAACAGTTGTTAGAACAAGTGTGTCAATCTGCATGCCAAACAGTTATGCTATTTCATCATTATTTTCTCTCTTTAAGAGGTTATACAATAAATTGTGATGTACTTGTAGCATTCGTGCCCTCGGTTTGACATACTTTCTCTTCACTGAAGCACAGCAGCATGATTTGCTATGTTGCAGGTCACACTTCTAGAATATTGGTTAGACCACAGACTTTTGTGTGTGTGTGTGGGGGGGGTCACATATGTTTGAAATAACTACACTTTGTATGTTCTGCTGTTCCAACTGAATTGGCAGCTGCATTTCAAAACGTCAAGGGGTAAGAATCAACTGAAATCTCAAAGGTGGTTTTTTTTTGCCCCCCAAAAGGCAACTGGCCTTTTTTTTTTTCTTGAGGAAGAAGAAAATGTTTTGTTTCTCATTCAAGAAGCTTCATCAGTTCTGATGGTGGGAGGATGGAAGGATAGGTTCTGATAGGATGGTGGGGGAAGAATAGAAGGATTCTATTTCTATGTAGGCATCTGGTTGTTAGCACTTCCTGAGAGCTGTTGAGGCCACATGGGGGTTTATCTGTGCCCTCAGATCATCTGAATTAGGGTGCAATTGGTTGAGGAATCATCTTGGAACTGCTGCAAGGGCTGAGTTGTAAACTGGAGATAGGTGGTATCTTATTCAGAATCAGAATCGAGCTGGAAGGGACCTTGGAGGTCTTCTAGTCCAGCCCCTTGCTCAAGCAGGAGACCCTATACCATTTCAGATAAGTGACTGTCCAGTCTCTTCTTAAAAACCTCCAGTGATGGAGCACCCACAATGTCTGAAGGCAAGCTGTTCCACTGGTTAATTGTCCTCCCGGTTAGGAAGGTTCTCCTTAATTCCAGGTTGTTTCTCTCCTTGATTAGTTTCCATCCATTGTTTCTTGTCCTTCCCTCTGGTGCTTTAGAAAATAAATGGACCCCTCCTCTTTGTGGCAGCCCCTCAAATACTGGAATACTGCTATCATGTCCCCCTTAGTCCTGCTTTTCTCTAGACTGGCCATTCCCAAACCCTGCAACCGTTCTTCATACCTTTTAGTCACAAATTTGCCATATTAAAAACCAGAGAATAATCATATACTTTCAACTCTCCTAATAAGGTAGAACATAAGTCAGTTGCTATTTCTTTCATTTCTTTCCATCCATCTTTTCTCATTTTTTTTCCTCTCCCTTTGCTGTAATGAAGATTCTGGCTGTAGCCTGCTACAACATTCAGTAGTAGTAGGAGAGCATGTAAAGATTTCTTTGGATTTCAAAGAAGATCCAAGCAAACTGACCTGATCTGCATAAGCCAGATGTAGTGTATGTATATATAGGAGGGAATGCACTTTACCTCTCAGATTTCACTTCACTGAATTGTATCTTCTTGGTTCAGAAAGAATAAAGCAAAACTATTTCAAAATAAAAGTTCAAATCTTCTCCAAGTTCTATATGGCTCCTGATGATTACATAAATAAAACCATGTAGTTTTCTTGGCAATATCTTCAAGTGATTTGCCAGATTTTCTTCCAAGATGGTGATGATGATTACTATTGATTTACTAGCCTAACCCAATGCCCTGGGATTTTCTGGAGCTTTCCTAACCAAGTAATCTCTAACCTTGTTTAGCTTTTTCAAAAATAGCTAAGGTCCTTGGAAATTGTCTGCAATTTCTAGCTGCCAAATGTAATAATGGCTCAACTTTGATTCTGTCATTCTTAGATTAAATGAAGTAAAAAAAAATTACCTCTGGCGATTTTCAAGTTCATTATCGAGTTCAAAGTTGCTATCTGTTGAACTGTACTGTTCATTCCGATTTCCGTTAATGCATCTTAGTTTGAATTCTGAAGAGAGTACTATATTTTTGATGTCCTTCCTTGGGAGATACTTGCTTTGGATAGAGCAGGGAGAAGAGAAAATGATAACAGTTAAATGGTCAAGTTATGACCATTTGTTTAAAGACTGTTTGAAGTTATAGTGGTGCTGAAAAAAGTGACTTATGACCGGTCCTCACACTTATGACCATCACAGCATCCCTGTGGTCACATCATCAGAATTTGGGCACTTGGTAACCTGCATGTATTTACAATAGTTCCGGTGTCCTGGGATTATGTGGCCACCATTTGCGACTTTCCCAGGGGGCTTCCGACAATCAAACTCAATGGGAAAAGCTGGGTTTGCTTGATGTGGCAAAAGAGTCATAAAATTGGGCATGACTCATTTAATGACTGCATCACTGGCATTGTAAGTTCTGGTCTCAATTGTGGGGAGGATTACCTGTATGCCCTGAATCATCTTTGGCCCTAGTTTAACCCCTGCTGGTGTCAGATACATTTAGGCAGCAAATTATTACACACAGATAGGGAAGTTATACATCTTTCAAAGAAAAAAAATATTTCCTCCATCTTTAAGAACAACTTTGAATACTGTACTCCAAATGTAAGCAGTAGGAGAGGGCAAGGTCTTTCAGATGCATTCTGTGCAATTTGAATGTAGGACAGGTAAGAAATAATGCTGCTTCGCTGTGCTTCAAAATTCAATGGCAATTCTAAAAGGAGCTGGAACGATACCCTTTGATTCAGGTCAAAAGGGTCTTTGATTCTGTAAGTGGTCTATTTAAAAAAATATTTTGGCAAATGCTTATTTTCCTGATAGGAATACCTTGCAATCTGATGCGAGGTTCCCAAGGCAGTTATTTAGGAGCAACTATCCCCCTAGGCAGAAATCGCCAGTCTTCTCATCCCAAAGATGAAATCTCCAAGTGGTCCACTAGACCAGGGGTGTCAAACTTGCAACGTCACACGATGTGTCGCGACTTTTTTGCCATTGCCAGCAATGGGGTGGGCGCGGTTTCGGCATGACGCATCCGGCCTGCGGGCCGGCAGTTTGACACCCCTGCACTAGACAGTATGACTTTTCCCCCACCCCCTTGGCTTCAAGAGGTGCAAATTCAACAGGAAACATCTGTTTTGCATCTTGCTCTAAGTGCTTTTCTTCCTTCTTTAAATCTAAAAAGAAAGCCATCAAAATCTTAGGAGAAAGAAAAAGGCATCAGTTGATTGGAGTACCTTGACAATCATCTATGGCAGAGACAAAGAGAGGAAAAAGATTTTGCAGAATAATAATAATCATAATCATAATCATAATAATAGATAACAAAATACAGAGTCCTACAAATAGAAATAGAAAGACTGTGGCAAAAGCAAGCAAAGGTAGTACCAATAGTAATAGGCGCCTTGGGTGCAATCCCAAAACAACTGGAGCACCACTTGAACACCATTGGCATTGACAAATTCGCTATTAGTCAATTGCAAAAGGCGGCCTGACTAGGAACTGCTTCCATCCTGCGACGATATCTGTAATACCATCAGACATCCACATCTGCCTATCCCAGGTCCTGGGTAAGGACTCGATAGGTAGACAAAATGCCAAATCCAGTCTGAACATCTGGCTGACTGTGCGATGATCCATAATAATAATAATAATAGTAAAGTTGGAGGGGACCTTGGAGGTCATCTAGTCCAACCCCCTGCTCAGCCAGGAAACCCTATACCATTTCAGACAAATGGCTGTCCAATATCTTCTTAAAGACTTCCAGTGTTGGAGCATTCGCTGCTTCTGGAGGCAGGTTGTTCCACTGGTTAATTGTTCTAACTGTCAGGAAGTTTCTCCTTAGTTCTAGGTTGCTTCTCTCCTTGATGAGTTTCCATCCGCTGCTTCCTGTGCTGCCTTCAGGCGCTTTGGAGAATAGCTTGACTCCCTCTTCTTTGTGGCAGCCCTGAGATACTGGAAGACTGCTATCATGTCCCCCGTCATCCTTCTCTTCGTTAAACTAGACCTATCCAATTCCAGTAACCGTTCCTTATATGCTTTAGCCTCCAGTCCCCCAAAGTGCAGTTAAATCTGTGAAAAAGAAAAGCTTAAGGAGGCGCAACGAATACACACAACCAACTTCTAACATACCCTCCCCATCCTGATGCTTGCTAGAGATTTTGACTTTAACCACCATCTTCATTGACTGGTATCCACGTTAGCAGGGGACGTTATTCAAGGTGAGTAAAAGAAAACACCATCTCCACACCACTCAAGTTCCCGGGTTTTAGTCTCTAACTCTCGTAACTTTAAATTGTTTTTATATTGATAAACTGTTTTTATATTTTTTTTATTGTACTGTAAGCTGCCCAGAGTCACTTCGGATAGTGAGATGGGTAACATATAAATTTATTAAACAAATATATGATTGGTAGTGTACAGATAGTCCTCGACTTAACAACCATTTGCTTACTGACCATTCAAAGTTACAACGGCACTGAAAAAAGTGACCGATGACCATTTTTCACACTTAACAACCACTGCCGTATTCCCATGGTCGTGTGATCAAAATTTGGATGCTTGACAACTAACTTAACAATGGCTTCGCTTAGCAACAGAAATTTTGGGCTCAATTGTGGATGTAAGTCAAGGACTAACTGTACTCAAAAACATAAGGAGGAGGGTACAGTGTTGGGAGAGATTCGACTTCCAGGCATCAGGATCACAGGCACAAAGTGTTGTGTCGACTGCCCAGAGATCACAAAGCACAAGCAGCTTAACTTGAGTACAGTTCTTGTGAGACAGATAGGCAGAACTTGTTCGGCAGACACAGCTTCACCCACTTGTACAACTGTCTGCTTTGACATCCACCCTTTGGCCATTAAATTCTCAGTTTCCAAGAGGCAGATGCAGTTGGTCCACTCCGTCCTTTAGCCTCTCCGGCTTCTGTCCATCATCCTGTCTTCTCCCTTTGGGTATTGAAGCATATGCTGTTCTAAGGCAGTGTAGGAGCCTTCTGTTTCCATTTGCTGCAGCAGCCAAAAACCAGGGGATCCGCCAAGGCCCCGGTTGCCTCTTGGCTGCCTCTTTTCTAACCTTCCGCGCCACCCAGCCACACATCTTTTTTTTTTAGCCGACATGAATTTTTATTTTATTTTTCACATCTGAGCATTACAGAAATGAAATCATTACAAATGCCTCACAAGGTTTTGCTCCAGATGAAAAAAGAATACCAAAATCAAAGGAAAGTGATCAAGCAAAAACCCAGGAAATCAAAGAAAGAAAGAAAAGAAAAGAAAGTTGGCAAATAGATGAAGAGAACAGAAATAATGGATGAGGAAAAGGGGTAAGGAAAGAAACGGGTGGGATTTAAAAACACTTTTTAATCAGGACCACTTAAGAGGTGTACTGTTTTGTTTTTTTTTAAAGGATAGATCAGAAAGGTGAGAAAAAAAATATATCAACGGTATATGAAAAAGGAGGGAGCAAGTTTGGGGCAAAACGTGTGGCACAAAACCGACATCAATTTTATGGCAAACTCCTGATCCTTTGGCCACGCAATAGAAAAGTCCGTGGATTCCATAGAAACGTCCATGGTTTTTTTTCTGTCTTATGGCCCGTAATCAACATCCAATTATCAGGTTATACGTTTCCTCACAGAGGAAAAAAAAACAACAACCCCATGAAGTTGCTTGTTTCACAGTTTTTATACTCCTTGATATAATACTGTCCGGAATTTGGACGAATGCCCCCAAAATACCTTTCCGGGAATATGTGCATTCCTTTACTGGAAAGGAGAAAGGAGAAAGGAAAAGCAGCCCCTCGGGATCCCTTCGCGGAACCCAGAAGGGCCGAGGTGCTCCTACTGGATGCTGGTCTTCAGGACAAAGTCTGTGTGATTCACAGGCAACGGGTGAGCTTCAGTGTTGAACACCCAGTCTTGAAGGGAGAGCACATCATCTTCAGAGAACAGAAGATAGAGATACCTGGAGCCAGGAGAAGAGCAAAGGTTGAGCTGGTTGAGACTGTCGGGTATCATTTGCTTACGGCCTACGCTGCCCTTGCTATCTTGGTTGGTTGCATTAGACATGGGGCGGGGAATAATGACCCTTTTATGACTTGTGGACTTCAACTCCCAGAATTCCAGCATGGCTGGCTCGGGAATTCTGGGAGTTGAAGTCCGAAAGCCATAAAAGGCTTACCACCTTTAAAGCGCTTCATGGCATAGGACCCGGTTATCTCCGAGACCGCCTTCTGCCGCAGATTCCCTCCCATAGACCGGTACGCTCCCACAGAGTGGGTCTCCTCAGGGTGCCGTCGGCCAAGCAATGTCGGCTGGCGACCCCCAGGGGGAGGGCCTTCTCTGTGGGTGCCCCNAAATAAATAAATAAATAAATAAATAAATAAAAGGGCCATGGTTCCTCACCCTTGGCTTAGACAGACAACAGAGTCTGGACCAGCGGTGTGCCAAATCTTCAAGGGGAACTGTTCAGTGTTCAAACAGCCGAAACAGGCCTGTTTCAAACTTGGCTGTGTTTCAACCTCTGAATGCTTTCAGAACGCTTGAAACAGCCCACTTCAAATGGAGAACCACTGTCTGGCACTCAAAACTCTCCTGGGCTGATACCAGAAGTGAAATGACAAGGCTTTAAGGATTTGGTTGTAGATAAGAGATGGGGTATGGGAAGAAGACATCATTCGTTGTACAGGTAGTCCTCAACTTAACGGCCATTCGTGTAACAACTGTTCAACGTTACGAGGCCACTGAAAAAAAGTTGACTTATGAGTGGTCCTCGCACGGGCAACCATCACAGTGTCCCAGCAGGCCCATGATTAAAACTCAAGGGCTTGGCAACTAGGGTGTATTTATGATGGTTCCAGCATCCTGGAGTCGCATGATTATCAATTGTGATCTTCTCAGCTGGCTTCCAACAAACAAAATCACATGGGGGAAGCTGGATTTGCTTATCAACACGATTCACTTAACAACCATGGCAAAAAAAAAAACCCTGTAAAATTGGGCATGAGCCACTTAACAAGCACCTTTTTCCTTAACAAGGAAAAATCCACTCCCGGTTTTGGTCGTAAGTCGAGGACTACCTATATTTTAAAAGACGGAGTGATAAGTTACTAAAATGGTTTATACTTGTGGTGAAGGGAGGGGAAGTAATTTCCTTTATATATTTCTTTTTTTCTTTACTTTATTCTTTTATTTTCTCTTTTCTTCTTTTCTGCGCCTTCTGCTTTCTTTTTTTTTTCTTTTTTAAGTTGGTATTAGTCTTTTATTGTGACAATTGTACATTTTATTACTATATATTGCTGTATATAAAAGAGAGAGAATTCTCAAGTCAGGAGAACGTTTTGAGCTGTGTTTCAGCAAGGCCAGTGGTATTTGGGCCATTTGTCAGAACTTTGTCATGGGAATGCAACACCACAATAAATAAGTATGTTTTCTCCTAAAGATGTCTTTCCTATGCTGTTCAGCGACGGTGATTTCCCACACTGCTTGCTTCATGAAAAACATCTTCCTTTCTAAAAGTTTTTCGATGGCCAAATATTGAAAATGCTCGGGACTTACTTTAACGTCTCTGCCAGAAAAAAACTCTGCTGCATGTTGTCATGGCTTGGGGTGGTCGAATACACATCGCGGATCCCAGAGAATCCTGCTTCTACTCTGCAAAATTTCTCCAGCGCCTGATTTGGAAAGCAAGGAAGAGAAGAAAGTCAACGTAGTTCTAGGAATGGCAAAGCAGTGCTCGTTCATCATCATGGGTGGAGGGAGGTGGTGGTGGTGACCCTAGTACCGTGGTGGCGAACCTATGGCACGTGTGCCACACATGGCACGCAGAGCCCTCCCTGGTGGCACGCGCGCCTTCAGCTGGGTTTTATAAAACCTTTTCGCTTTAGGCCTCCGCCGCCGTGTGCAAAAAAAAAAAAAAAGAAGGTTCAATCAATCAGTCAATTTCAACTTCTCGCGGGGAAAAAAAAGATCTCGCAAAATTGGGATTGATTGAACTTTTTAGTCCCACTCAGTCTGCCATTACCACCGCAGCCACGCCCACTCAATGGCCCACACCCACCCAATGGGCCATGCCCACCCGGCACCTGACAATACATAAGTGGGTTTTGGGTTGCAGTTTGGGCACTCGGTCTCTAAAAGGTTCGCCATCACTGCCCTACTAGATAGCGGCCCACTGAGGTGGGGGCCCCTCCAGCAGCAGGAACCAACGGTGGCTCTGCTTCGGCCTCATGAGCCCTCAGATAGCTGGGCTTCCCACCCATCCTGCACTGATCCAGGCGGCCTGCATAGTCTTCCTCCTGTTTGCATTTTCCCATGACTGCTACGTGAGTTGCCTGGGGATTGGAACTGGGTATCCTGGCTTGCTGTCTAGCTTTACTTCCAAAGTAATTTGTTTCAGAAAGAGAGAGGAGAGCCTTCCTGCCATAAATTTCCCCACAACAACACGTATTTTGGAGTAGGATAGGCTGAGATTGAAACTAGCCCAAAGTCACCCTAGGCACTTTGATGGCTAAAGGAAACTGTCATGTGTCTGATTAACGAAACACTTAAAAGGACTTTCAGGCATATCTTTTCCTAAAAGCATTTATTAAGGTTGCAGAGACGTCAGTACAGCATGGTGGAAAAATGCTTAGATCTGATCCTTTTCCGTTACACATACATATTAAGCATTTTTCCCTCCCTTATTTTGGGGTCATGGTTCACATCTTCCAATTAACTTGGATGACCCGGCTTTCACTGTTGCCTGATTTAACTATATAAATACCAGACAGTTCTGCATATTGTCAAAGCAAGAATATACAGTATTTGCAGCGTTGACAGAAACTTTGTTTTGATTCCTTCCTTGCGTTTTGCTGGGGATCTTAGATAAGAACCTCTTTCTGAAAATTTTCTGCCGTTATGGGTCCTCAAATCCTCATTTTATTTTAGGTTGAAGTCCATGAAAGATCATCTACTAGGGTGCTACTGGAACCAAGGTCCTGTCCTAGGGAAGCTTTTAGTTAAATCCAACAGGGGTTCTCTTAGGCTCCATAAAGAGATCAGATGTTGTGGCTGTCATGTGCCACAAACTGAAGGGTGCCATTCAGGACTGCAGTATAAAAGACAGGATGCTCTGAGCCAGCGGTAGAAGTTTATTTATTGATTTGATTTGGGGACTGCCCAGCTCCAAATGACTCTTCGCCTTTTTTGGGCATCTCAACCAGATTGTCGTAAGGACTAAATGACTAAAACATGGATGTCGGGATCAGATGAAGGCCAATTAACGCACTCAGCACAGTCTAACAACAGAGCCCCAGCTGAACTTGAGATGGAATCAAATGTGATCTCTGACACCACCTTCAAAGCAACATTTAGACCAGGGGTAGTCAACCTTGGCTCTTTTATGACTCGTGGACTTCAACTCCCAGAATTCCTGAGCCAGCTATGCTGGCTCAGGAATTCTGGGAGTTGAAGTCCACGAGTCATAAAAGAGCCAAGGTTGACTACCCCTGATTTAGACATTAGTCAAAGAGACTTACTTGGACAGCTTCCCAACCCCACTGCCTGTACTTGGGGTCATGTGTCAACCTCCACAAGTAGAAGTAGCTCTCTACAACCTCGGGGCGCAGGATGTAATAACGATCACTGAGTCGTGTGGCCATTGCTTCTGTTCCAAAATCAAAACGAAATGCTTCAGGGCCCAGGTTGGTCTCTAGCCACAAAAAAGAGAGAATGGTCAGAAGATGCCTTGATAGCCGCAGGATTAGTTAAAATTTGGGGTGAATGTGTGAATTCACTAAACAAGTAGTATATTACGAATACTTTCACTGTGAAGTAGAAACATTTTTCAGATCTCTTGCCAGTGAAAAAGTGAATTGATTCTAAGCCTTAGGTGCCTGCTAAATTTCCATTATGAGGGCCTGACTTGGAGAAGCAAACACCGTCATTATCAAGCTAAACTGAAATAAGTAGGCAGATCCTCAGTTTAGACATTAGAAGAGGGAAAATATAATGAATCTACATGTGATAGAAGCTCAAGGAAATGTTAAGAGAGGCCCGGGCTACAGTCCAGCAGAAAGTGGCATGGGACTGGCTGCCCCCACAACCCATGAAGCTTTATCTGACCATTCCCAAAGGAACACAGTCAGTCAGGTGAGATTCTTGTAACACGGGTGACTAACAATAAAGCTTCTGCTTGAGACGATTCATGAGTGGTCTTGATTGTTTTGTGCCCAACACTAGATCAAATGCAGTCTTTTCTGCTGGAGGTTCTTTCCAGCTCTGGCAGAACATGGAGACTAACAAATAATGGGTTATAATACATTTGTGACTTCAGCTGGGCAACTGGAAGTAGATTGCTAATAGCAACAGTTGAGGATGAAGTGAGGACTGGGAAGTTAATGGATGTTACCCGTGTACAATATTAATCGGTGAACAAGAGCGTACAGAGCCTTTTTCGAAGATGGGCTTGGTTTTTTGATTTTTACCTGAGCGAATGTAAGATTCGTGACAAGTGTGCGTTATTTCCCCAGCTAGATCCAAATAGTGCTGTTCTTCTGTGGTGTCTTCTGCTCCAAGGCCGATCATGCCACCAGAAAAGCAAGCCAAGTGCCCCATTTTATGATCCAAGATGCCTCCTCGCCATTCGGCAATATAGGTCAGCCCACCAGGCGATTTTTTGACCAGGTGCTTTTCTATTGCCTAAATTTCACAGCGTTTGGAAAAAGAGAGAAAGTGAGTTATTTGTGTGGCATGAAGAAAGATGGGGCAGATTTATAAATATAATAAAGAATACACTGGGTAGTAGTGTCAAAAACTATGTATGCAAATGGTCCAATGGTTCACCCCATGTATGAAAGGAGGCGGCCATTTTGGTGGCCATTTACTCTCTGTATCAAAGAGCTTTGTACCTCAACACCAGCACCATAAATTGCATCCAGAAACCAATCAGCAACCAAGATAGGGCTTGAAGGATCAGCGTTATATGGTTCCAGTAGCAAGAACCAATGAATACCCAGGTGGCCTTATACTGGACTAGTTGCTCTTTTTTAAGTACAGGTAGTCCTCACTTAACATTCACAATTGTGACCGAAAACTCTGCTATGTGTGATATCATATCACATTAGCAACAACAGTTCCAGCAGTGCTTGCTGCTGTGATTAAGCGAGGGCTGTGTGGCTTTTTGAAAATGACTTGCTATTTCCTACTGGTTTCCCCATTGACTTTTCTGGTCAATAGCCAGTAGAAAAGATTGCAAAGGGTGACTGGAGTCACCATTGGAGCCAGTGAGCATCTGTTGCTTAGAGTATAGACCAGGGCTTTTCAACCAGTGGTACGGGTACCACCTGTGGTACATTGGCACCTGGCAGGTGGTACGTGACCATCCTAGAAAAGTGGTAGCAGGGGAGGGGAATGAGCTGAACTTGTGGCAGCACCGCACAAGCCTGAGCGAGAGATGGCTGGAGCTGCAGGGCTGTCAGGGCTCAGCGGAAGCACCAGGATCAGTGTCGCTTTCCAGCTGATCGGCGCTTCTTCGGGGCTGTCAGGTCTCAGTGGAAGCGCCAAGATCAGTGCCAGGCTCCGGCTGGAGCTCGGCGCTGATCCTGGTGCTTCTGCTGAGCCCTGAAGAAGCACCAATCAGCTGGAAAGCAGCACTGATCCTGGTGCTTCTGCTGAGTCCAGAAGAAGCATCGATCAGCTGGAATGTTGCAGCATCTCCAGGGTCTTGTGATTTACATTCAGATGCTTGGCAATTGATTCATATTTATGACAGTCACAGTGTCCCAGGGTCATGTGAAGTGACCAAAACCTGCTGCAACCACCCAACAGATGGGGGGAATAAAAACCAAACACCCACCCCACCCCCGTTGCCAATCCTCAACAGAAATGCTCACAACAATGAAAACCTCAGACAGGAGGAAGAGTACGGCCGGGCGGGCAGGCAGGTGTCTTGCTTGGCTGTGACTTGGGGGGCACTTTTTTCAGTGCCATTGTAACTTCGAACAGTCACTAAGGGAACTGTTGTAAGTCAAGGACTACCTGTACTTTATCACTTTTTTCCTTTTTTTTTTTTTGTCATCAAGTTTTTGACATCTTGCTAGGCGACTGGTGGTACTCGGATATTGCCATATCCTAAAAGTGGTACAATGGTGAAAAGGTTGAAAAACCCTGGTATGGAAGATGGAGGAAACACAGTACATTACACAGTACACAGTACACAGTACACAGTTGTACATTATGGATTTTTTATGTAGAAGCAACCTTGTTCAGAGTTGTTCCAGGAACGAAGAATTTAATAGCAAGAATTTTTCAACAATGGAACTGGCTGCCTTGGGAGCAATGAACTGGCCTTTGCTGGATGGCCATTGCTGAGGGATGCTGTCTCAGTTGGGGTCTTACCCTGGGAAGGAGATGGGGCTAGACCAGGGGTCTGCAACCTTGACAACTTTAAGACTTATAGACTTCAGCTATGCTGGCTGAGGAATTCTGGGAGCTGAAGTCCACAAGTCTTAAAGTTGTCAAAGTTGCAGACCCCTGGGCTAGACCATCAATTTCCAACCTTTCCATTCTACGATTCTCTACATTCCCTTATCATTCATTGCTATGAATGGAAAATCATAGGAATTCCATTAAAAAAAAAGAGGATGGAGACTGTCAGTAAAACATAAACACTAAAATACACTCATATAAAATTAAGAGAAAAAGAAAAAGAAAGCAAGAGAAAACAAAAAGTGCAAGGAAAGAAAACTACAAAGCTATAAAGAAGTAGCTTCCGATATTCTTCACAGCGGTGGAAAGTACAATGATCTTTTAATTTCTCTCGCTAAAGTTACTGCTTCCAGGATTTTCAAGCGCTGCAGGCTTTTGTGTGTGTGTGTCACAGCTGGAGTCCAGCTCCAAAATTTGCAGTGCAGATGTTCAATTCAACAGGCCAAAGTTAGGAGGAACTGCATTTATCCTCGCTGCCTTTTTTATTGAAGTGAACATGTTTACTTGTTGAGCGATTCATCTTTAATTTTATGGGATGACTCAACCTTTAAGGTGTCCGTGAACAAGAGATGACGCAGTTTAGATAATTGCCTCATTTGTGCGATGAGATAATCATGCACTGAGACATCCTTTGCCCTTTCCTCTCATTCTGCAAAGGTCCATGATTCAACCAAAACTGAACTAAAAAAAACACCAATAGAAATGCAGAACTCCTTCAGGGACAGGTGCTTCTGTGATGGCCATATTATATACTCTAGTCCAGGGCTTTTCAACCTTTTCACCCATTGTACCACTTTTAGGATATGGCAACATCCGAGTACCACCAGTCGCCTAGCAAAGGATCAAAAACTTGACCAAAAAAAAGTACAGGTAGTCCTCGACTTACAACAGTTCACTTAGTGACTGTTTGAAGTTACAATGGCACTGAAAAAAGTGCCCCCCAAGCCACAGCCGAGCAAGACACCTGCCCACCCAGCTGCACTCTTCCTCCTGTCCGAGGTTTTCATTGTTGTGAGCATTCCTGTTGAGGATTGGCAGCGGGGGTGGGGTGGGGGGGTGTTTGATTTTTATTCCCCCCATCTGTTGGGTGGTTGCAGCAGGTTTTGGTCACTTCACATGACCCTGGGACACTGTGACCGTCATAAATATGAATCAGTTGCCAAGCATCTGAATGTAAATCACAAGACCCTGGAGATGCTGCAACATTCCGGCTGATCGGCGCTTCTTCTGGGCTCAGCAGAAGTGCCAGGATCAGTGCTGCTTTCCAGCTGATTGGTGCTTCTTCAGGGCCCAGCAGAACCACCAGGATCAGCACCGAGCTCCAGCCGGAGCCTGGCGCTGATCCTGGCGCTTCCACTGAGCCCTGACAGCCCCGAAGAAGCGCCGATCAGCTGGAAAGTGGCACTGATCCTGGCGCTTCCGCTGAACCCTGACAGCCCTGCAGCTCCAGCCATCTCTCGCTCAGGCTTGTGTGGTGCTGCCACCGGTTCAGCTCATTCCCCTCCCCCGCTACCACTTTTCTAGGATGGTCGCGTACCACCTGCCAGGTGCCAATGTACCACAGGTGGTACCCGTCCCACTGGTTGAAAAGCCATGCTCTAGCCCCAAATCCAGTTCACTGGGGCTTTTCTCCAGTTCAAAATAAACTGTTCAGAAATTGTAGAACTACAGTACACTAGCACCATTCTCACTGCTGTTAAAGCTGGTTTGGAGAGCACATTAAATCATCTTTTATGGCAATGAAGAAGGAATACGGGATATTCTGACTTGCATATTTTCCTATCTAGCACGCTCATAAAGAAGAGTCTGAATCTTTAAGCCTTGGTTGGCTAATCTTCTGGCTTGCCTTGGCCACACTGAGTGAACAGGAATTGTCTTGGGATGCAGATAAAATATATAATATAGTTAATGTATACAAATCACATAATAATGTTAAAACGTTTATGATCTTGTGGGGCCACATTATTAGCTGTCCAGGGCTACATGCGGCCTGTGGGCCACAAACTGGACACACGTTGTTTAAGCCCAGTTTTGTTTAGCAGTGTATACAGCTTCTCTATCTGAATTCAAAACACCCTGAGTAGAGCATCCTAGCAGAAGTTGGAACTCAAAAGATCTCTTATGTTTTTCTTTTCCAAACAAAAGCCTTTTACAAAAATGCTTGAAATGTTTCATAGACTTTGCCCTTGAAACAGGCTGTTTCACAAGAGAAGCAAAAGAGCTCCAGAGCTGAAGAAGCGATTTGAAATGGTTTTGATTCTGCAATTTGCCGTGTTTCATGAAGCCAACAAACCATTCTTAACCTTAATTATGAAACAAACTCTTTAAAATTTCACGTGTTGTGCAGTCTGCTTGTATCAACAAATAAATAAATATAATAGCTGGCTACTTATCTTGGCTGCTGTGTATATTTATTTTGTTTTAATCATTTTTATACTTTTGGAATTGTAAGCAGCTCAGATTGATTGAGATGGGTGGCTACAGTAATTGAATAAATAAACAAACCACGGTTAAAACTAACTACTGTTTAGGATTTGGACTCAATAATGAGCTGGAAACTGGAACCACAAGCTTTTAATTTTCCTCTGATGGCTCTGTAGAGATGGAAAACCTGGAATGAGAAACCCATTTAGAAGAAACCCTGTTTCTGAATCACAGTGCCCAAACCCAACTTAATGTTGGAAGGATGATTGGGGGGCCTGTGTCTGCCCAGTGATTCTGTGCTAAGGTTAAGATCTGAATCTGGGCCATCCATCTCAATCCCCTGTGTGGTTTCTCATAAAGTACTTGCTGCTGATCAAGTGCAAAAAGAATTATACTTCATTCTCTGCCTTACCTCGAGGGCTTTATCATACATGTTTTTTGCTTCGCTATCTTGCTTATCTGACATGAGCCAAGATTTGATCAGATACTCATAAAAACTGTCCCCAAGGCCACCAACAGAGACGTGATCTACAGTGATGGGAAGAAGAAGAAGAAGACAACTTGTGAGTAGAAAAATCAAACACTGTTTTTATACATGTTGTTTTTTAACCAACTGGAGAACGGCCTCTTTAGTAAGAAATGTGCACAGGAGCACAAACAATTTGAAAGTTAGCCTGCTTCTTTGTATTTTCTAATGCCCAAATTCCTTCAAAGGGGTTAAGGAAAGACAGGGACAGCAAAATAATAATTTAAAAAACCCATCAGACAGAACTGCCTCCCCCTAGTGCAGGGGTAGGCAATCTTGGCTCTTTTATAACTCGTGGACTTCAACTCTCAGAATTCCTGAGCCAGCATAGCTGGCTCGGGAATTCTGGGAGTTGAAGTCCACGAGTCATAAAAGAGCCAAGGTTGCCTACCCCTGCCCTAGTGTCTTCTTAAAGGAGTCAAGATTGAATAATTTTGCTGTATCTTTGTCTGGCAACTTCACTTGAATTGAGTAAAAAAGCGAATGACCAATTAAGACCTGGGCCCAGATCTCCTTCTACGAGGTGCAAGGTACTGTCACTGTGGGAGTGCTAAAGTTTGGCACTGAAAATATAAAGTACTACAATACACTTTTTCCCCCCTGCAGTTTGAGAATTCCGCGATCCCTTTGGGTTCTTAAAATCACCTTGAGGGCTAAAA
The DNA here is from genome assembly GCF_001527695.2 of Protobothrops mucrosquamatus. NCBI lineage: Eukaryota > Metazoa > Chordata > Lepidosauria > Squamata > Viperidae > Protobothrops > Protobothrops mucrosquamatus. The sequence continues at coordinate 6,609 of NW_015386273.1, read as the reverse complement.
ACTTGGTTGATAAATAAACAAAGAAAGAAACAAAGTTGTTCGGGAAGCTGGGTTTTTGTTCTCGGCACATTTTGCACTTCCTTTGAATGGAAATAAATACACAGCCTTATCAATTATTGTCTTTCTCTGTCAGGCACATCCTCCCTTGTCAAGGGATAAGGGAAGAGAACCTTAGAGTCAAGTGTCAAAACAGCATAAAATACTAAGAGACACGATTGCGTTGCAAGTTCAGACATTTGCAAGCCAGGAATCTCAGCCACGCCAATGGCAGCACATCTGGAGAGTTCATCTACATTTTGTAGCTGTGATTCGACGCCTGGAATGAATATTAGAGACATTTGAAAGAGCAGGTTGAAGGAGGGGAGGAAGAGAAGGCATCACGCCAGGTGTGAAAATGTCTCCAGAATAACGGAGGGCTTTTCCACGGCTTCAGACTGCCTTGCTGCAGAAGCTGCGTGCTTAGGGAAAATCTGCCTGGGGAAAAAAAAATAAACTGGACAGATTTATAATGGGAATAGCATGCTGGGGGAAGGGGGGGATTTTATGTTTACATCTCAGCATCAACGCTCCAGGGTATCCAAGGGCATCCGAGTCATCTTCCCCCCTCCCAGAAAAAAAAAAAGCGATGAGAGAGCAAGAGAGAGAGAGAGTAAGCACCCGGGGAAATTTATTTTCTATGCCATCTAACCCAGGATGCCAATGTATACCCCCTCATCTACTGTTACCCTGTGGGATTTCCAGCTGAAACAGAGATTAGCATGTTTCTAGCATGTTTTCAAATTCGCTGGTATCTTTGTGACTGATTGGTGTAAGCCTGTAATGCAGGGTTTCCCAATCTTGGCAACTTTAAAACGTGTGGACTTCAACGCCCAGAATTCCCCAGCCAGCCATGCTGGCTGGGGAATTCTGGGCGTTGATGTCCACAGGTATTAAAGTCACCAAGGTTAGGAAACCTTGTATAATGGTATAGGAAAGCCGACAAAGCTTGACTGGATTGCATATTGCAATAAAGTGGTACCTTGGTTCTCAACTGTTTTGAAACACATCGAATTTGGTACTCCACGCATTTTGACACGAACATTTCCCTCCAGTACTCATTGTTTGCTTGGTACTCAATGCACAAGCTAGAACTTGTCAGTGTCAGCTGCCTTGTGGCTCATTACATGATTCCTCATGGGGAAAAAAAAGTGGTACTCCTCGTGCCTCCTGGAATCAATTAATGATGAGTACCAAGGTACCACTGTATAGTACAGTATATTGTAGGATGGATTGACGGAAAGCTTAAGGTGAACATGGATATGCCCAGTCCTATGACCAAGGATATCTCAGAAATCCCTACCCATAGGAAGAAAGCCAGAATAAGACTAAAAAGAGAAATTTAAAATTATATGTAATGGATTAAAAAGGTTTTGAGAAATATGGATTGATTTAAGGATTAAGATTTAGAGTTGAAAATTTGTGATTATTAGAATATATATGTTAAACAGAGTAAGAATGTATTTTTTTGAATAATATGTTTATTTGTATGAAAATTATTTGGTAATGGAATGAGAATAAGAATATGAAAGAGGCTTTTAGAAATTCGGATAGTTTTAACAACTAATTGAGTGTGTTAAGTTAGCAAGACGATGTTTTGTGTAATAATAAGTGTGTTCTTTTTTTTTTTAGATATGATAATTATTTGAATGAGATTTAAATGCTATTTGAAGTAATAAGAGAGATCTGTGATAAAATCAATGATTTATGAGATTATGAATTAGAATATAGCTGGATTAGTATTTTAGAAGGGATACCCGAAGTGATAATACATTTATCTAAGATTAAATTGGACTATGGTAATTGTAAATTAATAAAGCTCAAAACAGGATTAGGCTTTATAGATATGTAATGTAGAAATGGATTGTGTTAAATAGGTTATATTATTTGAGGGAAATAGAGAGGGAACATTTAATGTATTTACTTGAGCTATTATATGATTTTGTTTTTGGATGATTGATCACCTAACCACCACGGTGTGTCTTGAGCATTCTGTTGTAAAAGTTAAAAAACCAATAAAATTTGTTTTAAAAAAAAGAAGAAATCCCTGCCCATTTTCCCTGTAGCTTCTCTTAATTTACTTTAGTACAGCTGTCTACTCGTAATTTGGTTATCTCGGAAATTACAGGTAGTCCTCACCTTACAGTGGTTCACTTAGTGACTGTTTGAGATTACAACCGTACTGAAAACAGTGACTTATGACCATTTTTCACATATGACCGTTGCAGCATCCCCATGGTCACGAGATTTACATTCGGATGCTTGATAACTAACTCACATTTATGACAGTTGCAGTGACCTGGGATCTTGTGATCATCTTTTGCAACCTTCTGACAAACAGATTCAGTTAACAACCATGTTACTAATTTAACAACTGCAGTAATTCGCCTAAGAACTGTGGCAAGAACAGACGTAAAATGGGGCAAAACTCACTTAACAAATTTCTCACTGAGCAACATAAATGTTGGGCTCAGTTGGGGTCATAATTTGAGGACTACCTGTACTAAGTAAGCTATTTGATGCAATTGGAAACGCACTCTTATCCTGGACATTAATGGCTGGATTCAAAGCAGGTGTAATTTATTCACTTTTGCAAATACTTCCCCCCCCACTAATTATCAAAAATGATGCCATATGTTTTTCTTTGGCACAGGTTCGTGATGTTTTGCGAGAAAAGAGGTTTTTTCCCCTCTGAATTTGACATTTCCTTACATTGTTTAATTCTTGATATACAACCGGCATGCCTAGATGGTTCATAATTTTGGGGGTTTTGCTCATTATGGCCTTTTGTTCTTCCTTTTTGTTTGTTTACAGTTTGCTTCTGTATTTTGTTTTTGTAGCTCCTTTTTTGCGCTTCGGTGTATTTTTTTAACAATTTGTAATAAAATAAATGTTAACAAAATGTTGGACAAAACTCAGCAGCACTTTTTCGTGCGGCTGCTGATAAAAAAAGGATTGCCAACATGATCGCCAATGTCTGATAACGGATATGGCACAAGAAGAAGAAGAAGAAATAAATAATAAAAGTCCTGTCTCCCCTAAATCTTCTTTCCTCCAGACTGAAACTGCCAAAGTTCCTTCAGTCTGGCCTCATAGGACAGGGGTGTCAAACTGCCAGCCCGCGGGCCAGACATGTCACGAGGAAACCGCACCCACCCCATTGCTGGCAATAGGGGAAAAGTTCCAATACGTCTTGCGACGTCGCGAGTTTGACATGTCTGCCATAGGATCCATCCTTGTGGATTCATTCCTCTACCCCAGCGGTTCTCAACCTATGGGTCGTGACCCCATTTGGGGTCGATCGACCATTTCACGCGGGTCGCCAAGCAAGGCTGTCCGCCATTTTTTCCCCTTTTCCGGCGGGTGCCTTACCTCCCTTGGGCTGGGCCAGCTGGTGGTCGGCCTGCTCCGTCTCTGCCACTTGCCAGCTATGCCTCGGCCGGCGCAGGGGGTGGAACCATGTATGTGCGGCGCTCCCGGGCAGGGAAAGTCCTCGACTTATGACCGGTTTAGTCCTCGACTTACGACCGGTTGGGGGTCGCGGCATTAAAAAGGTTGAGAACCACTGCTCTAACCTCCTTGTTGTCCTCCTCTGAATTCTGATAAGCTGGAATTCTCTGAGAACTGAAAACTCTAATGCAAAGGCTATTCACGAGCCCTGTATTATTTCCAGTATTGGAGGAAGCACATTTTTCAATCTTTAATCTCGCAGACTTTCCAGAAGTCTTGTTGGATGCCAAACAAGCTGAACCTCCTGCTTAAAGGCCTGTGCATCTCCTTATGCCAAGCTGTGCCGGCTGGGGAATTCTGGGAGTTGAAGTCCATCCACCTTCAAGCTGCCAAGGATGAGAAACACTGCTCTACTGTTTAAGTTTGGTGGTTTCAAGTGTAAACCTGTGCTGGGTCTCAAGCTCCAGCTGTTCTTTTCTTTTTCAAAATTACATTCTGCTTCACTTCCAGGAAAGCGCTCCTATAGGAAATCTCCCTTTTCCACCTCCACCAGTTTGGATACTGCATGATTGGGAGTCCCAGCTGTTATCCTTCTAGGTTCCTTCTGCCCACTCCTCTGTAGGATTTCTAATCCATGCTTGCAACTGCAGTTCTGAATTCTCAAAACAAAAAGTGGGGGGAGGAAACATCCCTCTCTCCTAATAGGAAGATGGATATTTGTTGACATTTGCCTATCCTCCTGATTGGTTTTTTGTGATCTTGTGTATTAAGAGATACTTGGCAAAAAAGACAGCAGAGATGCCTGTCTCACACCTGTTCAAAGGACTTGGTTTGAGACGGCTTGCATAAGGAGTGTCTCAATCAGCATGTCAACGCTGCTAACATTGGATGTTCTTGCTTTGACAATGATGGAGATGCAGCCTTTTTCTTTCTGCTGTTTTACTCTTAGAGTTAGATGATGCTGGGGGGAGGGGGAGGAATGCCTGATGGGAATTAGTTAGACATACAATATAGTAACAAGAGCTGATAAAGAATGGCGGGAGAGGAAACTGGGTGGGAAGCCAGCATTTCAAACTAATTGGAGAATGTGATTTATGACTGTTAATTGTAGGAGGGAATTGTGCTTTGATCTATGTGCTGAAGGGAGGGGAAGTCAGATTTTGGCTTCAACTATGTACCTACCGAAACTATGTTGCTCGATTAAAGATTCTTTAAGGTAAACAATGCCTCAAAGTTCTTTGAAGAGTTTCATCTTTCGATGAACCATGACACAGCATTAATAAAGCATAGAATTTGGTACTAATCTTTCCCTTATTCAGGAGTCACACTAGAAGTCTGACATGCATTGATAAACATAACTTTGGTTCAGCCAAGAGAGTCTGAATACTCACGCTGTACCCAGTTCCCTGTGACTGGACTGAGAAAGTTTGGATAAAGCCCATGAGGTTTCTCAATTCTATTCAGGAATTTCCGGATGTTCATCACCTACAAGGAGATTTTAAAAACAACAGCACACAAGCTATGATGAACTCTTTGCTATTTTTAATAAACAGATTTTTTTAAATAATGAAACTACCCACCAAATATTAATGATAACTGGAGGTAGACCTTGACTTGCAACCACAATTCGGACCAGAATTTCAGTTGCTAAGCAAGGCAGTCGTTAAGTGAGTCACACCCGATTTTACAACTTTTTGTTGTTGTTAAGCAAATCACTGCAGATGTTTAATGAATCATGTGGCCCTTAATTGAATCCAGCTTCTCCCATTGATCTTGCTTATTGGAAGCTGGCTGGGAAGATCGCAAATGGCGATCATGTGACTGTGGGGATACTGCGACGGGCATAAGTAGGAGGACCAGTTGTAAATCGCTTTTTTCAGTGTTGCTGTAACTTTGAACAGTTACTAAATGAATGGTTGCAAGTCAAGGACTACCGTATTAAGTTATGTGTCTGAAATTAAATTCGGAGAGATTTCAGGCTGATAAAAGCAAAGGCTTCTTTATGCAATACACAGAATCAACTTACGACCACAATTGATCACAAAAGCAAATTTCGACATTTGTTAAGTGAGTTTTGCCCCATTTTACAATTTTTCTTGCCATAGTTGCTAAGTGAATCACTGCAGTTGTCAAGTTAGTAACACGACTGTTAAGTGAATCTGGATTCCTCATTGACTTTGCTTGTCTGAAGGTCGCAAAAGGGGATCACACGACCCTGGGACACGGCGACCGTCATAATTACGAACCAGTTGCCAAGCATCTGAATTCTGACCATGTGACCCATGGGGATGCTGCCATGGCCATAAGGGTGAAAAACGATCATAAGTCACTTTTTTAAGAGCCGTTGTAACTTTGAATGGTCACTAAATGAAAAGTTGAGGACTCCCCGTACATTCATTTGTGAAACTCGGTGCCATCAGACATGGTGATAACCTCTGTTTTAACCAGCTTTAAAGGAGGCTGGACAAAAATCATTGTAAATTGGCCAACTCCACTGCTTTCCACACAGCTGGAACATGATGGCAGAGGCCATTTTTATTTGTTTGCGTCCAGTGCCTCTTATTCAGTGGTATATAATAGTGGTGGCGAACCTATGGCATGGGTGCCAGAGGCGGCACTCAGAGCCCTCTCTGTGGGCACACGTGCCATTGCCCCAGCCTTGCCTCCGCCCACGACCCCCTCCTCACTAGCAGCCTCCCTGGAGGAGAGTCGCCCCCGAGCGTGGCCCACGCGAAGAAGCGCAGCCAAGGACATGGCAACCAGGCAGCATAGACAAGACTCTGCCCTCACGCCCCAACACGCACACTTGATGCTGTGGGGTGCGGGCAAAGGGCGTGGCTGCCATAGCGCTGCTGGGCTGCCTGGGCGATCTGCGGCGGGCCCTGGAGGCAGTGAGTGGCCCTGCGGGGAGGCAGAGTGGAGCGGAGTGGGGGCAGGGCAGGGGTTGGGGCAGGGGGTGGGGCCAGTTTTTGGGCACTCGGTCTCTAAAAGGTTCGCCATCACTGCACTAGAAGGTCCACAGCCAAGGGGAAACTGGCAAAAATGTGTAGGTGTTGGATGTGGTTGCTTGGCAACAGAGGACGTTTCAGAGTCTGCCCCTCGTCACGGTTTCTTGCGGTTCTC